>NC_056743.1:1042948191-1043195691 GCF_019279795.1 Protopterus annectens | reverse complement strand
TGTGTTATATATTTTTTAAAAAGATGTTTGCCCGTGAGTGCGCTTGTTTGTGCGGGTGTGCCCGTAGCTCAGCCACAGTTAGCAGTAAGTGGAAAAGCATATAAGAACTAACTATGCAAAGTAAGCCAAAAAGCAATAGCGTAGCAGTAGAGACATTGGCTGAAGAGCAGGCAGTCATGGTTCGAGCCCCCACAACATCAATTTTTATTTTTAGTGAAATAAGCACAAAACAAGTCCCTGACACATATGTACACATATAAAATTATATTTTATGTAAAATGTAATGAAATAGGCCAGTTATTATGAAGAAATGTGAGATAACAAAATAATAACAAATGCCAGATGTGCCCATAGCTGAGCTATAGTTTAACAAGTTGAGTGCATCTGCCCGTAGGTGAGCAGTGGTTTAACAGGTGCAAAATGAGTGCCCGTAGGGGAGCCATGTTTTAACATGCTAAAACTGTGTGCCCCTAGCTGAGCTGAGCGTAATATGCGTGCTGACAGCCAAATGAGGTGTAAACCAGCGTAACCCATTTGCGCGGAGCTGCGCACCGCTCCAACAAGCTAACCGACGGGCAACGTTGAGCAAGCTGTAACAAAACTGCCTTTACACAGACACACCCCCTAGCCTGTCTAGACAGTCATAAAATATAAAAAGCAGTGGCCAGGATACCATGCACCATAGTCAAGGTACTGAACCACTAAGCCATGACAGCTGCACTTAGAAATGCAGTAATAGCAAATATATAGGAATGAATAGAAAGTGGAGCATGACAAAGCAGGTTTTGTGAAGCTGATACAGGTCCAAAATGGCCAATCACAGATAAGTGCGGGAAAAACGGCATATATAAGCCCCATAGGCAGGAATACACAGCATAACCGATTGTAGAACTAACTTGCAGCCAGAATGTCAGGAGTAGGTGAGGGTAGTTGCTTTCGAGCGCAGAGGTGGGGCATTGAAGAGTCCAGATATATGGTCTGGCTCCTTGTCCACAATCATGAGGCCCAACTCATGCAGGGCCAGGTCCTGTGGGGAGCATATAGGGCTGAGGCGTGGGACCGGGTGGCTCATGATCTCACCAGTGCCACAGGGATTCCAAGGACTGGTGAGCAGGTCCGTCACCACTATGCGGACCTGAAGAGACGTAAGCAGGACCAATTGAACCTTTGGATCCAGGAGGCCCGGCAAATGCCCAACGCCCCACTACTGAGTAAGTTACATTTAATTATGTATGTAAGAAATTAAACTAGCTGATATTATGGAGATGTGTATTCCAATATTACTTCATTTATATTACAGCTGCAGGTGTCCGTTCTGCGAACTGCAGAGCCTATGGTGATAGGCTGGTGCAGTTGCGCCACCAGGCAGGTCAGTAATCCTCTCCCATTAACTGTAAAGAAATATAAAAGTATGACAGTTAGCAAAAGAGTGCAGTGTAATCACTAAGTAATAAAATGTGCAAGTAACAGTGTAAGAGTGTTTGCAAGTATTGCTTGATTACAAAAGTGTGTTGCAGTCTGTAATCCAAACAGAAAAATGAAAATGTCTGAAATAAAGTCTGAAATAAAGATGCCCCACCTGTAATATAATAGTACACAACCTGCAGCAGGCTGAAAAGTACAGCTGCAGAAGATGAGCAAATCACATGTGTGAAATATATCCCTGTTGAAATACTGAAACATGACAGAAGTGAGACTGTTGGAAAGGATTGTAATAACTACAGGTAAAACATGTCAATAAAGCCTAGAAGTAAGTACCATCCTGAATTATAAAATTAAAACAAGTGAGAGAGTGTGAGAAAGAGTTATGAATCCACCAATAAAGTAGTAATAACCCCTGAATAAAGTATACTGCAGTCAGTACAAAATGAAATGAATGTGACAAGCAGAACCAAACTGCGAAATGTGTTTAAAATGTTGCTGCAGCTGGAATGTGTATCCCACAATCTGGATATGTTGCTCTCAGTCTGCAATATGCAGATAGTATGATTGTCTGAAATACCAAACATCCACAGTTGTCTATAGCTATATAAAGCAAATGTAGCAGGATGATGTAGCTGAACAAAGCCAGATATGAACGTGTATGAATAACAATAAAATGTATATTGATGTAGCAATAACAGTCCTATCACCAACTTGAAGTAGTTATCACATAGGAAACTGTAGGTAGAACAATAGTGTGTATATATCTGCAGCTATTAGAAATGTACAGCATATCTATTGGTATTCGAAGGTGTTAATTATATTTTCTTCACCCTACCCTATAACCACATATAATCCATTCCATGTGAAATTGGTATGTGCAATCACAATTAACACCCCTGGACATTTGTCCTGTTGGGTCATACATATTTGCATGTACGTTGATGCATCTGCCCTGTTCATACATCCAAACCTGATGACCTGTTGCCATCAATCAACCCTGCATGTTGTTGGACTGTGTATTGCTGTTCAAATTATGCATGTGTTATGCTCGCTGTTCAATGGTGTGAATATCTGGGTGTTTGGTTAATGGGAATACTAATGCATGCTGTTACGACTAATTGCGAATGGTATTGTATGTTACTAACCCAAACTGTCATGATAATGCAAAACATAGGATGACAGGGAAGGCGGGTTCCACCTCTCCCACCTCTCCCACCTCAGCTGGCGGGTGCACCTGGCACTAGTGCCCAGTCTGGACCCTCCTCCGGTGGCCCTGTGCCACCTGCGGGTGGAAGCGCTGCAGGGGATAGGGCTCGTCCCCCCTCTGCAAGTGTGGCCGGAGGAGAACCACCACTCAACCTCTGTAGCATCCGGACTGTGGTGCATAGGGAGATCCAGGAATCTGTTCTTGGGCCCCTACGCCAGCTTGAGGCACAGGTGGCACAACTTATGGGCATGCCTGTTGCGCGGCCTACACAGCCCCCAGCACAGCCCCATCCTGGGCAGTGAAGGAACAGTGGCAACTGCCCATGGGTTCCACTGTTGCCATCTGTGGGCTCATGGGCTCTGGATATCCAAACATCCGTCCCCGTCAATTGTGTAACCCGCCCACACGTGTCATATACCGCCCCTGTATGCGTCTTGTTTGTCTTGTCTGTTGACCTACCCAACCCACCTCCCCAGCTATACCGACTTCCTTTACCTGACATACCACTCTCACCTGAAAAAAAAAAAAAAGGGGCACTCTGTACCCACAAAAAAATTACGTCCCATACATAGCTGCCCATTCCGCACACATGTCTGCTGGACATGGAAACTATCAATTACAATTGGCTGTACAACAAGTATTATTGTTGTCCTGACACCTCTCTCAGGGGTGGAAGGTTTCAAATGTCACACCAAATTACAAACATATGCACAGCTGTTGCTGATGAAGAAATGGGCAGCTATGGGCCTTACCTACATCCCTCCTGCAAAACACAAGCTTTTTAATCTACTGTCTTACCCTCTTTGTGACCCCTTTTTCACCACTTTCCTGTCTCCCCATTTTCATTTCTTTCAAAGAAAATAGCGCAGGTGTGCACCAGAGTAAGCACTGTTAAGCGGTTGTAAGCGGGTGTGCGCGGAGCTAACGCCAGTGCGCATGCGGGAGCTCCGTGCAAACCAGCACTAACCCGGTTACAACTGCTTAAAAGTGCCTTAGTCACTCTGATTGACAGGTCCTGTAGTCAGTTCAAAAGCAAAATAAAATCCCACTGTCAGTCCTGAACCCAGGACCTTGGAAACAGTAGTCTGCATGACTTACCACTAAGCCATGACTGTTATACAAGAACATTGTGCTACAATAAATATATCATGTAATAGGAGGAATGAATGTAAAGGGAATATAGGATGTGTAGTACACAAAGCATGTCATGTATATTTACTGTCAAATCTAGTGGATTTCTATAATAGCAGTGTGTGAACAGAAACAGCCATGCTAGTTGGTAGCTAGTAGGTAATAATGTCAGTTATTATACATATATAAATGTATGTGTATATATATATATATATATATATATATATATATATATATATATATATATATATATATATATATATATATATATATATATATATATATAGTTGTAGGTGCCAGTGTACATACACACTTAGTACAGGAAACAGGAGAGATGAATGGAGAAATGTGAATCTACAACACAGCCTGAATCATGAGAGAGATACTAACCTTTACACTCACAGAACAGTGTCCACAGCATACCAGCATGGTCCCCGCCCTTACAATCTGAAAGGGCAATGCCTATCTCACAAACCCTTTTATAGCACTGTCCTGAAATCACAGTGAGAACTGCAATCAGTACACAACTGGCTGCATGCAATTAGCAAATGCTTGCTTACAATTGGTGCAGAGGCCATCACATGGACATATGCAGATACCTACAAAAGCATCCTGTAGTCCCACTCCACACATGCAATACTTTCATTGCACCGTCTGGAGGCAGAGAGAGAGAGAGAAAGAAAAAAAAAAAGAAAGAAAAAAAGAAAATAAGAACACAAACAAAAACCACACGTAAGACAAACTAAGTTGAAGCTGTCATCAGTGTCAGTATCAAGCTGGGCTAGCAGCAGCAGGAAGCTATACTAACATTAACGCAACCAGCTGCGACAAACACAGGTAATGTAAAGTAACAAGTTAATAGTCTACATACTGTGAACCCTCCATATGTGTTATTGGTCTGTATCTATATGTATGTCTATGTGATAAGTTGTGTGCACGTAGTATTACCCAAAGGGGGTGACTGTACATTACATGTCATTCAGTGTTAGGCCATGATTCTGGCACCAGTTGTCCGTTTCAGTGAGGCCTATTTGTAGGATGTGTGTGTCAGCTGGTGTAACGACTATGGCACTTAGTTCGCAGTCATCTGGGAACTTTGTCATCCACAACCCGCACATGTTTGCTTTCACATCTGAGAAGTAAATGCCAAACAAGAGGGGTCCTAGGACAGAGCCCTGTGGGATGCCACATGTGACTGGCTTTGAGTCTGACATGGCTCCCGCAAAATTGCTTTTATGGATTCTGTTGTTCAACCAGTATGCAAACCAACATGTGACATATGTATTAACATGTAAGCTGATGAGCTTGTCTATGATGCCTGAGTGGAGTACTGTGTTGAAGGCCTTAGGCAAGTCCAGGTAGGCTGTATGGACTGCTTTGCCCTCATCAATGGCTGTAGTGACTGTTTTGAAAAGGTCAACCAGGTTCAAAAAGCAGGATCAGCCCTTCACAAAGGCAAACTGGGTGGGATCAAGTGTCTGCAGGTACCCAATATCGCTGTATATGAGTCCCATAATGAATCATTCCATAGCTTTGCTGACCAGGCTGGTTAAGCTTATGGGGTGGTAGTTCCCAGGGTCAGTAGAGGTGCCCCTTTGTGGAGTGGGACTACTGTTGCTGTATGCCAGTGTTCAGGTACATATCCCGTAGTAAGGCCAAGGTTAAATATCAGTTTTATATGCCGTTGTATCTCCTCTTGGAGTTCACGTAGCACACATCCAGGGATACCATCAGGTCACATTGATGCTGTGTGTTCTGCTTTGCTGAGGGCGGCCCTCACCTGGACATCTGAGATGATAGGGAGGTTACATTCAGCTGTGATAAGTATTTCTAAGTTTGGGGGAGAGGGAGGGGGGATATTTGCACTGAACCTGTCTGCCAGAATGTTGCCAATATCTGTGGGTTCAGTGAATGTTAAGTAGGTGTGTAGTAACCCAGAGCATATCTGAGGCTTTTGATCCATGTGTCTAACAAAATTGAAGAAGGCCTTGTGGTTATCTATAGTGTCCGTGGCCATTTCCCTCTCAGAGTTGGCCTTGGATGTTGTTATGAGAGAACTTAGCTTATTACCAGTGCTGACCACAGATGCCTTCCCTTTATGTGAATCTGGTCTGTCCTGCAGTAGCCTCCTTCTATCGTTATACAATTTGTCTTTGGCTGGGGTCCACCAGACAGGATGCTTAACCTTTGTGCATAGGGACTGGGTTAGAATTGTGTGTGCATGTTCCATGCATTCTTTGGGATGTCCATGGGAAGCATTTGCAAAGGGGTCAGCATTGTGGGTTGTGGCTTCCACTGGCCCAGTGGGCTGCATGGATACCATGTCAGTCCTAACAAGTGAAAATCTGTCTATTCATATATATATCAAAGTAGTCTACTGTGCTGGTGGTGGTGGTGGGATATGTATATCCAGGCTGATTAGTTTGTGTCCAGATCACACTAGTGGATGGCGTTCCACATACAGTACCTTGGTATGAACCCTCAGATTGAGGTTGTGCATTGGACCTGTCTCGGTATGCTGACCGATGGGGCTTGGTACTATGTTGTATGGAATGTGGCAGGTATTGTTGCACAGGTGTTGGCTGAGCACTGATATCTGGCCATGTACATGTGTATCCACCAAGAGACACACACGTGCTACATATGGGAGTAGTAGTATATCACTACAGTTGGGTATCATGTATAGTATGTGTGCCATATATTGCTGACATAGTTTGCTGATATCTTGTTTGTGTTCTCTTTCAGGGACATGGCGCATCAGCGAAATCCTGCCTACTCTGCTGCAGAAGATGAAGAGATACACCAGAGCCTGGTGCGGGATTATGACATACTGTTTTCCCACACCAGCCAGAATCAGCAGGAGAGGGCTGCACTGTGGCAAGACCTTGTCCGTAGGGTAAATAACATTGGCACACATAATAGGACATATGAGCAGGTACAACATCACTGCAGTGATTTAATCAGAAATGTCCGTCAGTGTGCGTCGGATATCCACAGGCAACAGGTCGCCACAGGATGTGGGGTGGCCGCACACTCCCCTTCACCAGACTGAAGGGGCTACTCCTAAGTGTTGTGGCTCCAGACCAGGAACATCAACAGCAACACACCTGCATTATGATGGAGGCTGGATCCACACAGCAACACGACATGGAGCATGCAGGTAATATGTCATATGTACACTTGACTGTTCTGTACACTGTTAGTTTATGCATGTGTAAGGTGTATCCTTGGTTTGTAGCTGTCAACATAGTATGTAATTGTGCAGGTGTGATATTGCCAATATCAGCAGCTGACATGTGAAAGGCAACTGGTGTACTACTGAACTGTATCATACACAGTATCAATGGCACAGTTGTGCCCACTGACATTAATCCCCTCATGTCTGCAGGTCCCTCCAGTGTTACAGCAAGGCAGCCCATCCATGCTGGTGAGTGTGTTTTAACAATACCTATAATAGTCCTGATAGTGCTAGTAATAATAGTGTAACTCAGTAGTGCTCTGTGTGTATACTGCGGGGTGTGCATGTGTGCGTGTGTCCACGTATGCATGTGTGCATGTACATGTGCACATGTGTGCATGTGTGCCTCTGTCCACGTGTGCATGTGTGCATGTGTGCCTGTGTCCACATGTGCATGTGTGCATGTGTCCATGTGTGCATGTGTCCACGTGTGCATGTGTCCACATGTGCATGTGTGCATGTGTGCCTGTGTCCACATGTGCATGTGTGCATGTGTGCCTGTGTCCACATGTGCATGTGTGCATGTGTCCACGTGTGCATGTGTGCATGTGTGCATCACTGGTAACATTGTGTAGACATTGTAAACTGTGTTTCCTGTCTTCCTCCCACAGGTTCTGGTGCTGCTCTGGTTTCCTGGATCAGGGAACCTGAATCTGGTGCCACAGGTACTGATAATGATGATATCTGTGTAATGGCACAGGAAGGTGTGTCAGGGTCCGTCATTGGTCAGCCAATTGACAGTACACAGCTGTCAACCCCATCATTGCGCACAGTCATCCTGCCAGTACATCCTATGTCACCATTGTCCCTAGGTGATGGACAGGATACAGTGGGCATTGACCAGGGTAATGTGGTATCTGTGGCACATGCTTCCCCACACAGCAGCCATGGGCAGGGTCCTGAGATGGCACCACACAGACAATTGCCCATGGGTTCTCGTGGGAGCATCCGTGGGTGTACTGCCTCTGGCAGACGTGCCCAAAGAGGTCTGTCAACCTCAGCTATGTTTCGGGCTGTCATGCAGGCACAGTCACGTATGGAAAGGTACACCAGACAGGGTCTGAGGGAGCTGAGAGCATGTCACACATCCATGACTGACAGTATACGTGACATCGGGGATGCTAGCCGTAATTTCACCGATGTCATAGACAGACGTTGTGGGGACATATTACAGCGGTTCCACAACCACATGTCCATGAGTCAGGGCAATGGTGGACGGTTGCGGCGTCGACATGGCCATATGCCAGCAACAGCAGCAGCTGGCAGTCAGCACAGATGACAGCAGGCCCGCGGATGCCCCCATAGTGCCAACAGCAGCCCCAGCAATGCTGGGTCTGTGCTGTCATCAGACCACCCCAGGAGACCACGTGCACGTGGCTCTGGACAGTCCCAACAGGGACCTGTGTCCAATCAACAAACTCCCGCTTCTGATGACAGTACCCAGTCTGGCTTAGTACTGGATACGGTCCGTAGCACCCCTGCCAGGCACAGGTACCGTGTCCGTGCCCACAGACACTGATCTGTATGACCTGCCAGGTGCAGTCTGTGGCTGTCCACAAAATCCAGTATATGGAAGCCATGAGGTGGAACTGTGTGCATGCATACACACATGTGAAATGTTAACACCTAGGGCTACCACATACACGCACACACTGCACCAACAGTGCCCCACCCTGTACTGCTGTCCCTCACAAACACACATACACATACATGTCAATTAGTGGTATCAGTGGCAGACTCAGGCATACCTAATTCACACCCTGTGCATATGATGAAACTGTGCCACCTCCTGCAATCTCCAACATCAGTGCAGGAACAGGTAAACATGTTGCTGATGCACAGGGTGAATACATAGAAGTGTATTACTAGTATCACGCTGGTAACAGTACAGTGTGCTGATATGATTGTGTGTATATCCCAGCATGCCTGATGCAGTAACTGTATGACTGTCCTGAATTGTTATCGACACCCATAGTAAGTACCATAGTGTAACAGCTGCACATTATTGCATACCAGTGGTAAGGATGTCAACAGATAGCCACATACATAGGTAGCACAGGGGAGAAGCTAATGCAAGTAGTGATATGCAATGATGGACATGTACACTAATGGTGGCATGTTGCCCACAACGACTATGCAATGTGGATGTTTGCGCATGTTGATATGTGTGCAGTACCAGTTTAATTTAAATTACAATTAAATATGACATAATATCAGTTCTACCATGGACATCTGAGCTGTGCATTCCTGGGTACATGTTGATAGTGCCTGCGTATTTGCACTGTTACCTACTGGAAGTGTTACCCCTTCTTTGTTGTACAATGGACTACTTCCAGCCCTGCTTACTGTAGCTTTGTTTGCATGCATGTTTGCTTGAGGTTCCCTGGAACACTGATTCCACCTGCAATGCAGATTTACAGAGCTTCTGTGGATTCCTAGTGACATCTGCATAGCGTACTATACATATGTCAAATTTCCACCTGACAGAATGTCTCTGTCTGTCCTGTTTGCATGTACGTTGCCTGTGACACATTGCATATGACTTACCTGGCATTTACCCACGTGTGCAGTCATATATGCCAGTGCTATGAAATCAGTAGCAGTACACCCACACATACTCACCTTCAGTATGTTGTTCCCCATTTGGCCCTATGTGTTGGTAATCACCATGGCAATCACAGCACTATGGTAGCATGTGCAAAGGAAACCTGTGAATCACCTCTATGGTCCAGTTGTGGTTTATGTGAGTCATGTGGCAATGTCACAGCTGCCACATGTATGCAGTCAATCCTCTCCCCTGGCCAGGAACGTACAACACATGTGTGAGATGCCACCACATAAGCCAATCTGGGGACTGAGCACTCTGAACCCAGTACTGCCATACCTTGTCAGGTGGCATGACATACTACAGAGACTACAATACCAGTCTGACATAGACCCGCACTGACAGCAATCCAAACACACTGGGGCATACTTGGAGACTCAGAATAGCATCCTGCCTGAGCATCACACACCTCCACAGCTGGCACACAGGCATACGTTAAGTTGGAACAGAGCACATGCCACACATGGCACACACATCCCATGTGCCGCACACTCACAGCCTGTAGGGCTACACAACACACCTGCTACAGATGTGTCAGGTACCTCTCTTGGCCACTGCATTGGGATCCCGCTCAACAGGCTGTACATGGTGAAGGCCACAGTGATATGCCCGTGGGGCACTATGGTCCACCACAAAACACATGCATACAGGTCAGTCAGAGGCATGGACACATATGACTCAGTCATTGTCCATGCCACTATGAATGACCTCAGACGTACCTCCCTGGACTACATGATAGGGAACATAGAAGGGTTCTCTCAGCATGTGGCATGGGCCAGTATGAGCCTGACCTTGGTTGCCATCATACCCTCACCAGGTATGCTACCAAAATATGTAGGAAGGGTGTTCTATGTCTACATTCTGCTCAATCTCCAATGTCATTCATAGGGTATCCAATGGCTGTTGGCGTGTGCTTACATGCTAGGGAAGCCACAATGATTTGCGAGGGGCAGCTTGCACGTGACACCCATGAGCCATTGTATATTGGCAAAGCCCCTTGATACACAAATAGTGCCTTTTGCTGCAGGACACGGATTACATAGCCACCTCTGTGGTTATCACACGGGATAGGACACTAACAGTAATGCTACACAACACCAGCAGTGTACACCGCAAGATGCATGCACTGGACACTGTCCTCAGCATGGTAAACTGCAATATCTGTGCAGTAACAGATTCCTGATTCACGGCTCACAGGTGCAACCCATCACTGCCAGGTTATACCTCATACCATGCCTGTCGTCCCCTACACATGTAACAAACATGAACAGGGGGGTGGTATCTCAAGGCACCACAGATACACACACCTCCAGGTTGTTGGCACAGCACAAAGCATCAGGGCCTATCCATGAGCAGCTAACAGTGTGTTGGACTGCCTTCTGGTTCATAGCCTGGCACACACAACCCTCCCATACACAGGAAACCCACCTGTCCTCCCTAACAACACTGGGAATATGACAGTCTATAGATATGTCTTTATATGGCTGGACTGCATCCAGCTGGACATTGTGTGTGAGCATTACTGTAGCTACAACACACTAGCTGAAAGGTTCCCAGCATGTAGTCACTGAATTGCAGTGGAACAACATGTTACCACTCCCACAACAGGTGGGAACATGCAGCACCTGTTCATCAACTACATGTAGACTATATGGCCCAGACCAGATGTGTATCCCCTGCTGTTAGGATGATACCATATACAACTCACACTGTATATACACATACTGCATGCGGCCCCTGCACAGTAAGACACAGTCATAATGTTATGCATCGCAAATACCATTTATCCACTTGAGGCACGTGTCAGACATGGTAACTACTGAAGGTCACAGGTATATATGTGTATGTGTCACACACAGACATCATGTGTGCATTGCCATTGCTAGTTTAAGCAATGTCATGCATTGTTATGAATAACAACCCACACATGGTCGTTTTGTGTGACACAACCACACGTGGCAGTTGTGGGTTTCCAAAACTTACCTATCTGTGCTCTGACAGTGGTAATAGACCCAGTAGCGGAGTGCACTATTGGCATTACTGGGCAATTAGCCCTGTTTGGCTGTACTGATAGTGTGGTGACATCACCTGTGTTTACTGGGGGAATATGCAGCACCTGGTGTATTGTAGCAGTTGCCAAAAGGAACTGTTCTCACACACCCTACTACCCAGTAGCGGAGCGCACTATTGGCATTACTGGGCAATTAGCCCTGTTTGGCTGTACTGATAGTGTGGTGACATCCCCTGTGTTTACTGGGGGAATATGCAGCACCTGGTGTATTGTAGTAGTTGCCAAAAGGAACTGTTCTCACACACCCTACTACCCAGTAGCGGAGCGCACTATTGGCATTACTGGGCAATTAGCCCTGTTTGGCTGTACTGATAGTGTGGTGACATCACCTGTGTTTACTGGGGGAATATGCAGCACCTGGTGTATTGCAGTAGTTGCCAAAAGGAACTGTTCTCACACACCCTACTACCCAGTAGTGGAGCGCACTATTGGCATTACTGGGCAATTAGCCTTGTTTGGCTGTACTGATAGTGTGGTGACATCACCTGTGTTTACTGGGGGAATATGCAGCACCTGGTGTATTGTAGTAGTTGCCAAAAGGAACTGTTCTCACACACCCTACTACCCAGTAGCAGAGCGCACTATTGGCATTACTGGGCAATTAGCCCTGTTTGGCTGTACTGACAGTGTGGTGACATCACCTGTGTTTACTGGGGGAATATGCAGCACCTGGTGCATTGTAGTAGTTGCCAAAAGGAACTGTTCTCACACACCCTACTACCCACACACTTGCCATTTGCAGGATTCATACCCCTACCTAACTATGTCATGACACGTGAGAGAAATGCATTAGTGAAGCACACTATTCAGATTATTAGGAAGTTCCTCTTCTCCAGCTGTACTTATAGGGTGCTGACATCATCAGTGTTTGGAAAGGGTAATGTGCATCATGTAGTGTGTTCTCCTGATTGCCAAAAGGCACATGTCTTTCATACAGAATTGCACACACACAAACTCTCCTCATCCAAACACACACACTTGAAATTTGCAGGATTCAAACTTCTCCCTAACTATGTTATGACACTTGAGAGAGACGCATTAGCAGAGTGTGCTATTTGGATTACAGGGAGGTTTCCCTTCTCCAGCTGTACTTATAGGGTGCTGACATCATCAGTGTTTGGAAAGGGTAATGTTCATCATGTAGTGTGTTCTCCTAATTGCCAAAATGCACATATCTGTCCTACCGACTTGCCAGTACACACACTCCCCTCATCCATATACTTGCCATTTGCAGGATTCAAACCCCTACCTAACTATGTTATGATACTTGAGAGAAATGCATTAGCAGAGTGCGCTATTCACATTACTGGAAGGCTTACCTTCTCCTGCTGTACTTATAGGGTTCTGACATCATCAGTGTTTAGAAAGGGGAATGTGCATCCTGTAGTGTGTTCTCCTAGTTGCCAAAAGGGACATTACTTTCATACAGACTTGCACACACACTAACCCCCCTCCACACATACTGGGAATTTGGAGGATTCAACCCCCTACCTAACTATGTTATGACACTCGAGATGCACGCATTAGTAGAGTGCACTATTCGCATTATTGGGAGGTTTCCCTTCTCCTGCTGTACTTATAGGGTGCTGACATCATCAGTGTTTAGAAAGGGGAATGTGCATCCTGTAGTGTGTTCTCCTAGTTGGCAAAAGGGACATTACTTTCATACAGACTTGCACACACACTAACCCTCCTCCACACACACTGAACATTTGCAGGATTCAAACCTCTACCTATCTATGTTATGACACTCAAGACAGACGTAGCAGCAGAGTGCGCTATTCGCATTACTGGGAGATTTCTCTTCTCCTGCTGTACTTATAGGGTGCTGACATCATCAGTGTTTAGAAAGGGGAATGTGCATCCTGTAGAGTGTTTTCCCAGTTGCCAAAAGGGACATTTCCCTCACACAGACTTGCACACACAACAACCCCGCTCACCCACACACACACACACACACACACTCTGAGCATTTGCATGGTTCAAACTCCTACCTAACTATATTGTGACACTTGAGGGAGACGCATTAGCAGAGCGCGTTATCCGAATTACTGGGCATCTGTTCTGCACCTGCAGTATTTATAGGGTGCTGACATCTTTATTTCTACAGAGGTATGTACATCTAGTACTACCTGTCAGGTGGGGGATAGCATATATATGCACGTGCAGCCACCTACTTCAGGGTCAGATATGCACATCGCACTGGCAGGTCATGTTCTATACCATGCTTCGTGACCACAGGACCTGTAACACACAACACAACCAGTCCAGAACACCCCTCCCACATCCAGGACACACACTTTGCTTCCCTGGGAACAGTGCCGGGATATGCAGGTGTTCACATACACCATTCCAGTTGTTAACATCAGGTACAGGCATATTGTGTGTGGGAACTACTCAGGCCTCTACAACATTACCCTACAGCCACTACAATTTGTGGGTCCATGTGCTATGGCAGAACCACTCACCACAGCCACATGGGGGAATACATATTGCACCTGTCCATCTGCAACATGGGTACTCACTGTTCCACACCAGCGGTAGACCACCATTGTTGATATCTGACCATACCCACCTTTCCCTGGACATCCATATCCCATCCTCACCCCCAGGCAAGGTTGTCACTGCAAACAAACTGTATTTAGCACAAGCAGACTCTACACTTGTGAAGACTGGGTTGGAAGACTTCAAAGGACCCATGCTGGGGGACTATACTGGTCACTCTGCATAATCCTTGACAATTGCATTCTATGAGCATGTGTAAGGTTTGCATTGATCATGCTATCCCACATATACCCATGACTGCTCCACAACAGGACACCTGTCAGGTGTACACCAGCCATATATGAGCTGTCCAACAGACAGAGTGAGCTAATACATTGCAGAGCTGCAGCCCACAGAGGGAGGACATCTCTGAACAGTACCAGCACGACACTTCAATCCCACATAATCATCACAACACAGTGTTGACAGTGAAATTGTCCAGACAATGCAGATAGGGCTCCCTCAGTCTGTTATTGATGCCCACTTACTGTTAGAGGTCCTCAGCAACCCCCTTCCAGCACACACCAACAACATGGATGTGGCTTAGCACATTCAAACCCTGGGATCTCCACTGTGTCCCTGCTTGACAGAGGCACAGCACACTAGCCTCACACGATGCCTTATGTGACCTACTTTACAGTGGCACAGTAGCCTACTGTACTGGGGATGCAGATGCCAAGCACACTCTGGCTAAGCTGTCATTCCCTAGGGCAAACAGCCTAGTATTGACCTCTACACCCATATGTTTAATTGTCAGATGCACAATATTTTTTGCTGATAGACTGTTTGCAGGTCTTTATTGCCATAGCATTCCCTATTTCTATGAACAACTTGTGTATCTGTGGAAGATGTTTGAATATGAGGGGGATCCACTATATCACTTATGTCTCTGTAGTCATTTACTGTGTGCACTGGGCAGATTGCTGTGATGTGGTTGGTTCCTGGAATGACACATACAAATACCAGATATGTGTGGCCAACTGCTAAACGGAGATATGGCCTAAGTGTGTGAGCATGCCCAGTTCAGCCTTTCCATGGCATGTTGTCTGACATATGCCTCATTTATCAAAGTGTGCGAGCATGCCGAGTGTGAGCTTTCCATATGTTGAACTCTGCAGTCCACCACATATTTGGATGAGTGTGAACTTCAACAATATCTCACGTTTATGGTTGTGTGTTGGGTGTCATGTTGTGTACTTACTGGCCAACTGCTTCATGTCAGAACACAACAGGGATTATACTGTGCCTGCAGGGTTTGCATGGGATACTTTGCATACAGTTGTCAACATCCTTTCATACTGACCTAACACTGTAGTACCGTATAGTGTACTGGTTCAGTACTTTCACTGTGGTGGACAGTATCCTGGGCTTTAGCCCTATCACTGCTTTAAATCTTCATAGTGAGCACAACAGACTGTTTAGGGGCCAGTTGTGCACATATGACCATATTGCATTATGTTCAGATATGGACTACCTAAACCAGGCTTGTCCAACATTGGTAGTGTATTCCACAACATAGGTGGACATTGGCAAACACTAGCGATGTGCCCTAGGCCATTTCTAATGCTAGTCAGAGAGTGTGTTTGTCCTTCGACACACATTGTAACTGGAGTTTGCCATGACATATGTCATGGTTAGTATACTGTGCCTCCGTCTACCTGTGACATAACAGTGATACCCAGGGTAAACCTACCATCTCCCATCCACTCATCAAGATTCCTCTTGAGGAGTGTCGATGGATGACTCTCTGGCTAACCTGTACTGGGAGTTTATTCAAGAGTGGGGGTGGCTTCTGTGTTATGGATCATTCAGTACAGCTTGTCCTATGTATGTCAGTGCTGGGGCTCAGGTCTCTCATGTGCATAGCTCACTGCCATTCAGATTGTACAAGGTGCAGCATGTTCATTGATTCCAGCTTGGACATGGCTTTATACATCAGGCACAGCTTGCCTCTGGGTGGGCAGTATGGCAGTGTGTGGAGCTGCAGTTTGTTTAATCAGGCAGCACATGGCATCTGTTCAAGCTCTTTGCTACTCCTGGTGAGGTACTGTTGTGGACTTTACAGTTGATGGAGGTGTCTGCTGAGGTACATCCCACAGGGGCTATTGTAGTCAATTGTAACGCTGATGAAGGATGACTGCAGAGCCACAATGACCTCCCCTTATCTAGATCTGACAACCTTCATGATTAGGTGGGTATATGGTATGTTTCTGTGAACACTACAGCCACATGTTTGTCCAATGCAGGATATCTATCACCTTGTGTCCCCAGGTCTCTCATTACATGTTAGGTGCGTAATGGGTTAACACCTGTGTGGTAATTGGTGGGCACTTACTGTATATCCACGGGGGTTGACTATACACTTTTCTGCAATTAGCTTGCTGACATGGCTATGGCACCAGTTGTCTGTTTCTATGTGGCCCTTTTGTGGGATGCTTGTGTCAGCTGGGGGTCAGATATGGTGGGCAGTTTGTACTCCTCTGCATACATGTTCAGTCACAGTCCTTCCATGTTGGCCTGTACCTATGAGACATATATACGAAATGAGGGAGGTCCCAGGACCAAGCCTTGTGGGATGCCACTTATATCTGGTTTGTAGTCTGACATGGCTACAGCATGTCTGACCATGTCAGTTCTGTCCTTGGTCTGGTTTGCAACTCCTCTACTGACATAGGGGTTTATATTTAAGCTGGTGAACATATCTATACTGAACACGTAGGGTATTGTATGGAAGCATTTGCAAGGTCCAGCTACGCTGTGTGGACCACATTGCCCTCATCAATGACCTTAATGACTGTTTCAAATGTCAAACATGTTTAGGGGCAGGATCTGCACTTAAGACAGCCACACTGGGTAGGGTCCGGTGTCAGTAGGTCCCCGATAGCTTTATGTCTGCGGTACATGCTGATCCTTTCCATAGCTGTGCAGACCAAGCTTGTCAGGATTCTGGGGTGGTAGTTTGCAGTATAAATTCAGGCAACACCTTTGTTGAGAAGGACCACTGTTGTTGTACACTGCTCTTTGGGTACATATCCTGTGGTAAGGCTGACATTGAGCAGTAGTGTGATTTGGCATTCCATTCTTCTTGGAGTCCATGTTGGACTCAGCCCAGGACACCATCTCATACCTTTGCTGCTGTGTTTTGCTTTGTAGATACTGGCTGTTACCTCAGCATCTGCAAGGTCAGGGGGCCAGCAGTCTGCTGGGATAGGTATTTTGCATTCTGGGGAGGGGGGGGTTTGCACTGCACCTGTCAGGTTGTATGTTGGCAATATGTGTGTGTGTTTGGTATGTTGTTTGTAATATTTGTGTGATTCGGAGCATATCTGTGAATTCCCAACATGGTTCTTACCATCAGTTGAGTAAGCCTTGGGATTATCCTTAGTGTCCTGTACAATTTGTATCTTCATAGGTTCATAGGTTCATACTAGGCTATCCACCCTAGGGCATTTGTAAGCCTAGCCAGAGTGTGTGTGTGTCTTTTGCCGCCCCTTGCTATGTGAATATTATGGCCATTTATGATTTACTTTACTGTGCCTCTGTCTGGACGTGACACAGTGAAGACCCCCAGTGTACATCTACGATCATCCATCCACTTGGTAATATTCCTGTTGAGGGGTGTCAGTGAGGGGCTCTGCCTAACATGGAGTGGGATCCTGTTCCAGGGTGTGGGGAGCCTCTGGGTTATGTATCTGTCCCTCCAGCACATCCTATTTCATTATGTGTTGAGTTTGACATCTGTCACTCTCACAGCTCCAATGGCTTTGATTTTCCTGGGGTGGAGCATGTCCATTACTCCTGTGTTGGACATGGCCTTGTACAACAGACATACAATGCCTCTGTGTAGGCAGTATGTGACTGCATTCAGATGGGGTGTCTACAGCCAGGCAGCATATGACATATATTTGAGACCCTTTATCCTCTTGGTGAGGTACCTTTGAGGTCTTTCTTACCGCTGCAGGTGTCAGGTAAGGTACAGCCCATATGAGTCATTGTACTAGATTATGGGTCTGATAAGAGAACAGTACAGGGACACAATGACCTCTGTTGATGTAGATGTGAATCCTTTCATGATACGGTGTCCAATATAGACAGTCTTCCTAGCCACATTGGCAATGTGAGTGTCACATAACAGGTTACTGTCCACTTGTGTTCCTAGGTCCCTAATTACTCCTTGCATACATAATGGTTTACCACTTATGTGGTAATTTGTGAGTACCTTGTTTGGTATTTGTTGGGACATTCATACTGCCCAGTGCCTTCAGGACATCTGTGTGGGGTTCCTGTGTGTGAGAGTGTGGTCTGTAGCATGCTACAGACTGTACAGCAGTTTTGACTACAGTTAGGTGCACATGGGTGGTCTCCGATGCTTCGTGCATTGTCAATTACCTAGATGTATGGGTGTCTGTGCTGCATATGGATACTCCCCCTCCTTTTATGTTTTGGTCCAGGTTTTGGGGCCATAACGCATGATATGAGGTATAACCTGGTAGTGCTGGTGTGCTGTCAGTAGGCTTGCAGCAGGTTTCTGTCACTGCACAGACATCGATGTTCTCCATACTGGGAAGGGCCTCAGGAGCATGCATATTACAGTTTACACGTCTGGCATTGGTCAGCATTACCCTTATGTTTCTTACCACTTATGTTTTCTAGGGTGGTGGGTTAGTCTTTTCAGCCTTGCCTACGTATGGCTCAATGGAGGTGGCAAAAGCCTTATCCAATATCCAGACACCCAGGGGTAACAGGTGCAAGCCATCCCTGGAACAGCAGCATGACTTGTCATGCATGACATCTCAAGCAGACAGACATTAGATCCTCTTGGACTGACAGCTGTAATTGTGCCACCTGTTAAAGCTGATCATTCTGTGTTTGTACTGTGGCATCATTCTTGGTGAGGGTAGGATGCTGCAAATGGCCAGTGTCATACCGGCCTGGAGTACATACTCAGAGAACTCATCCATGTCTCTTTTCATGTAGTCCGGGGAGGTACATCTCAGGTCATTCACACCAGCATGGTCAATGACTGCATCATATTTCTACTTGCTTTGGGGTGACCTGCGTACTTGTGTTATGTGGCATATTGTAGCAGCCTACAGGCAGCTTACTGTACCCTTTCCCTTGGTCAGCCTCGTGAGTGGGACAGCAGTGTGTTTGCCTATAGAGTCACCTATTACAACTGTATCAGGCATGTTGTTTCTCCTTCTGGCCTGTGACTGTTTGGCACACCAGCTTTGTGTACTATGTGTTGCATGTGCTATGTTTGGAGGTTGTGGTTGCTTGGGGGTCTGCTTTGGAGGCCTCTGTTGGTGTGGTGTGTTTGTAATTAGGGCCTCCGGGAATGTTTTTCTGTGTTTATGTGTTTGGTTTACAGTTGTGATAGGTCTATGTGGGACTGGGTTTGTGGTGTGTGTGGTTACCTTCTCCTCCTGACTAGTTTTGACAGTACTGAGTTGGGGGAGCTCAGCCTCCAGTTTGGATAAATGGTTGCATCTCTCACATATATTTGTATTTATTGGGGGGAGTTGAGGGTTGTCTCTGTACTTGGGGCAGGTGTAACATTGCCTCAGGATTCACAGATTCTACTTGTTGTAGCTGGCCTTAGTGGATTGTATGTGTGGACATATTTTATTGCCATACTACTGATCAGTGATTACTTCCCTTTTTATGTTTGCTCTATCATGTAGTAGCTTCCTCATTCTCTTGCATGGTTTGGTAATGGCTGGAGTCCAGCATGCCAGATGCCTGCGTGTATGGCATTGTGTCTTGTTGTTATTTGTGATTGCATAATCCAAGCATTCCTGGCTGTGTTCATGGAATGCCTGTATAACAGATTCTGTGGTGTGTCCCATATTTTGCACCTGCACAGGGCCTTTAATGGATTCCACATCAGTTTGGAGGGGTGCAACCTATGCTTTACACATGTTTTTCACTGTGGTTTTCTGGCCAGGGATTGTGGTCAGGATGTGTATATCCGGTGTGATTACTCTATGGTCTGGTCTTACCAGTGAGGGATACACTTCTCATCTTGCCATCCAGTACCCATGTTGCTGATTAACACATCCAGTATGCTTACCCCTCTTGTGGGAGCGGTACGTTGTTCCTGGGCATTTTGGTTTATGGATTCTAGGGACTTTTCTCCTACAGTGTTGGTGCTAGTATAATGCTCCCAGTGTATGTCTGGGTATTTTCAGTCAACCAATATAATGTGGTTTGGGGGGGCTTGATATATTCATGTATTCCAACATAGGCCAGGTGCAGTTCCTGGTGTTAGGATGGTAGTCTGTAGCAGGCTATATACTGGGACAATTATTGCTAGTCACCCTCCTTTTGTAGCTTGTTCCATGTTTTGAGGTTGTACAGCACAGTATGAGGTGTAACCTGGTAGTGTTAGGGTGCTGATGTGAGCCTTGACCCAGTTTTCTGTTACAGGACAGATATCAACATTCTCCATACTGGGTGCATTTACACTGCATGCATCTTGCTGTTTAGACTTCTGGCATTGGGTAGCATTACATCTAGGTTCTTATCCCTTGTGGTACCTATGAAGGTGGGTTTGTGTTTTGAGACTTACCTATTCAGGGCATGCTGTGGGTACTGACAGCCTTTGCCAGTATCCATGAGGCCTGGACTGATAGGTGCACGCCACCCCTAGCAGGTGGTGCATCATGTCATGCTCAGCGTGTCATCCCAGGCTGGAACACATTGGCTCCCCTTTGACTAACTGCATTACTTCAGCCAATTATTGCAATTGATCATCCCATCATCATATTTTGGCTTCATGCTTGGTGAGGGTAGATGTTAGTCAGGGTCCTCAAGTGTGCATATAGTAGATGGTGTTACATTACTTAACACATGGCATTCATGCCTCAGGTGGTGCTGCAGGGCTGCCTCTGTCGGATGCACATATTACACTCCCTGTACATGTTTGAGAGCAGGTCATGTCATTTTAGGCATCCATGTTATTATATGAGTGAGTCAGAGAGGGGTATCATTCCCAGGGTTCCTACTGAGCCAGTGTATGTGCTATGCATTGCCTCTTTGCCAAGGCCAGGACATACTGGGCATGCCTCCTTCTGCCTACTGGGGCGGGCTCAGGTTGTTCCTCCTCCGAGTCATGCTCTGCCTGTGATGGCCTTGGCAATGGTGGGGGGCTGTTTGGCCCAGCCCTATGCTGGTCCTGCTGCAGCTGTTTTCGCAAGATCATATTATGTAGCATAGCACATACCATGACAATTTGGGTACATGTAGTTGGTGAGTACTGCAAGGCTCCACCAGATGTGTCCAGATACCGGAACCATGACTTGAGCAGCCCAAACACACGCTCTATTACATTACGTGTTTGTGCGTGTGCCTCATTATGGCATTCCTGTTCAGGTGTGTGTGCGTTTCTGATGGGTGTCATCAGCCATGGCTCCAGTGCATAACTTGCATCCCCCACTAGGTGTCCGTGTGGGATGTCCCCATTGGCAAATGTCTGGTACAGCTGCGTCAAATGCCAGATGTGGGAATCATGGTAGCTCCCAGGGCAGCCAGCACACACATTCATTATTATGCCCTGGGCATCACACATGACCTGGCAGTTGATGGAGGGGAAGCCCTTGCGGTTAATGTAGGCCCTACCCCACTCACCGGCTGGTGCTTTGATGCGTATGTGCGTGCAGTCTATTGCACCCACTACCTCAGGGTATTCCGCTATTTGCTGGAAGAGACGCATATTGCTGGCCAATACCTCATGGTCATTGGGGAAATATACATGATCACTGACATGTGCTGACATGGCATTCAGGAACTGGTGCAGTACCCTGGAGGCTGATGCCTGTGATATACCCATCATATCACCAGTTGGTCTCTGGAAGGTACCTGTTGCTAGTATTCTTAGGCCAACACATGCCTTGGTTTCCACTGGGATGGGTTCCCCTCTGTTGGTTCTGTGTGTGAGGCGTGGCCTGCACAGCTTGACAATTTGCTGCAGGAGGTCTCTGTCCACTCTATAGCGCTCTACTATCTCCAGCTCATGTAACCCGTGGTAGGTGACCCTGGGCCTGTACACTCTTCTCCGTCTCCTCACTGTGGGTTGTCTGGCACCATCTGCATTATCACCACCCTCAGCAAGTTGCCTATGTCTCCTTATGACAGCTATGGCAGCCCCTAGCATTTCTGCTCTGAGTTCAGCTTTTACAGTTTTCACTTCTAATAGCTTACTCCTGTCTTGCAGTGTCTCTTGAGAGATACATCATGCAGTGCTGTTTGCAGAGTTTTAAGTGCTTGGCTGAGCTACTATTCTGCCTGTGTAATTGCCTGCTTCTAATTGTTTTCACCTGCTATCTCCAGCAGTACTAATTCTGTTGCTTCCTTTTTCCTTTATGTTTCCTCAGGGGGGAGCAACGTGCATACCAGCAAAAACACGCTCACAGTGGCTTACATGCACATACACATGCTTACACGGTTCAGAATCTGCTTATTCGGGTTAAAACATGCGCACACCAGCGCAAACAGTGTTACAACTCTGCCAACAGGCTCCCACATGCTCAGTCTGCCCTACACATGCGTACACTAGCGTAAACAGTCTTACAAGTCTACCAACACACTCCCACATGCTCAGTCTGCCTTACACGTGCTCACACTGTCCTACCCGCGCCTCATGGTGCGCACACGTGCGCATGCACGCCCAGCAAGAAACTTTGGTATAAGTAACAGTGTACACCTTCCATTTCTTGACTTTCCCATGCTTATCTTGTGGCACTCCTCTTTCCATGATCTGTGTCTGACATCTGTCATGTAACACTGACCTCCAATGAACTGCATTTCTTTCTACCATTCCCCCTGTGATGTCACCTATCTCCTACTTTATTCCTCCCCCTTATGTATCTCTTACACTACTCAGACTGTGCTCATTTGCTATGTGACAGTGGGATTCAGTATCTTAACCCTCATTTACATCAGATTGCCTACTGATGCTTAGTTACATGTCTTAGACTCAGGTTCCCACCTTAGCAAATACTACACGGTGGTCATGTTGTTTTTGGTCTGCTGGTCCCTGCATTGTAATTCCATGTGTTGCATAAAACCCACATTTGTGGGTCTATAACCTTCATTTTTATGTTTTATACAGCGCAGCCAGTTTGCGCAGGGCTGTGCTACATTTAAACATCAGCGATCGCCGAAAAAAAAATTATATTTTTTTAATATTTGCATCGGGGTACCTTGCCAATGGCCACATATTTGGCCATTGGCATGCTGCCTGACACATATGCACCCTTTATTTGGAGCTGACATGGCTCCATTAGATTTTGCAGAAACGTACTCAGTTGTCAACTGAGTACATTTCTGCAGCTAAAACGGCTCTTACACAGGCTGCTTTCTGTTTCATGGATCGCTACTCTACCTCATTTGCATGCCTTTCAGCTGCAAGTGAGGTATTTAGCATATCCACGCCCAGTCCGTGTAAGAGACATTTTAGCTGGTCTCTTACACGGAGTTTTGGGCTGTTCCTGGATCGCGAGGCTTGCATGGAGTCTTACACGTCTCTTATACTCCTTGCAAGCCTTCGTGAATCCTGCCCCTAATCTAGACTGAATCTAATTGTGGAATATAACATCAGTTTTCTTCTCAACTGAATTATTAGGTGAAATCTTCCTATACTCATGTGTATATAATACTGAGTTATATATCTAAAGAAGAGTCTGATAATTGTATTAGGTGGCAGCTGCATGCTCATATGTGTTGTTACAAAATTACATTTGATGTTGGTTTTGTACCTAAAACAGACCTGTTCTATCTGTTAAACACCTTAAGGTAAACTATGCAAATGGAATGTGTATTTTTCTCTAGGAAAGGTGAACAGAGTTTCCTAGTATTGTAGAACTGATATATTCAGTTAAAACATTTTCTTTTAGGCTGTATTACTAAGCAAATGCTTGTATATAGAGGAAGCAATGATACCAAAGGATAGGTATCTGTAATACACATTTTTTGAAGGTGAATGATAGAAGTATTATTATTTTGTTGTTAGAGTGACAGTAGTACTATTCAGTAATGCCTCTCTAGTATTATCTTTGGTGTTCATAGATTTAGCTCATACGGCTATATTGTACTGGGTGTTTTCTCTTTTCTTTACTTTGCCTTTATTAGTCAGGCATATGTATGTAACTACTCATGCACCTTCTGACTTGTTATAACTTAAAAACAAAATGACATAGGGATGTTTCTATGGCTTCGAGGGTTTTAATCTAAGAACTAATGATCTTAGTTGGAGTTTTAGTATATTTCTTTAGTTTTAAGGCTATCCAAAGTATTTTGAGTATATTAACTAACATACTAAATATGTTTAAAAATGGTAAGATATTAAAAAATAGATTCTGAATATGGGTATATGGAGGCTGCTCTGCAGAGTTGATGTATATAGTTGTGTACGTCTGGAAAGTAGTAGGTAATTTTGACATCCCTCTGCTCTATAAGATTTTTACCCAGACCCAGTCAAAATATCCTTTGATTTTATAAGTTTTGTTTATCTATCATTACAGAGGGAATAGGTGGTTAGGCACTCATGGGGGGGGGGTAGGAGAACAGAAGTCACTATACATAAAGTACTAACTAACACAAATAAACAACAGTATATCTTTATGTTGTCAATTGCTTATTATGCTTTATTTACTCTAATCAAGAATTTTTTTTAAACTTTCAGAAATGATATCTCTAGATTCATGGAACGTTAAGGGGGTGTCAGACAAAAGTAAAATGAACCTAGTCATGCACATTATATATCAAAGTAAAACAATGATAACCTTTCTTCAAGAAACTCACCTGATCTCACAACTTTGGGACAGGAAGAGAAAATGTAAATGGGTCAAGTATATAGTAGCTGCTGCACATAATTCTACTTCTAAAGGGGTAGTTATTATTACTATTAACAGAACATATCAGGGGGAAATTGTTTCCACGAAAACTGACTTAATTGGCAGATGGGCTTTGTTTACCTCTAAATACCATAGCATAGATAAACCATTATTTTTCCTAAATATCTACAGTCCCTGCTCTAACAAAAAAATGTTTATTTATGAAATCTTTAACTTACTTATTGAATTCCCTAACCATTTATATATAAACGGGATAGACTGGAATGCATTACTGGAACCTGACAAAGATAGATCCCATAAAGAACCCATGCAACTGCATAGCATAAATATAGCCCTTAGTGAACTACAAACTACTTTCAATCTATTTGATCCATATGAGAATTTCCAACATGACAAAACAATATCTAGATATACCTTCTTTTCTGCATCTCATAAATCTTGGTCAAGAATAGATGCTTTCCTAATCTCTCAATTCTTTTGGTCGTATAAGTTAAAATATTGCATTTCACCTAGATCTATCTCAGACCATTCAAAAATCAGTCTATTCATAAACCTGCTAAACCTCAACCAAAACATATCTTACTTCAATAAGTGGACTTTAAATCCAAAAATTATTCAGAAACAAGAGGTAGCAAAAGAGATAGAGATAAACAGTATACTCACTCAATTAGATGAAGAAATCATAACTACTCCAATATCTTTTGATAAGCAATGGGAAGCTGCTAAAGCAGTTATTTGAGGTGTCATAATTCAAAAATCTGCTTGGTTTAAGAAAAACTACAATAATACCAAAACCACACTAGAATCGCAAATTGCATCAGCAGAACTAGAACTACAACAAAAATATTCAAAAGAATTAGAGGAAAAATGTATGGAATGCCAAAAACAACTACAAAAACATTACTTAGAAAATTTTACTTTTTTAGAAAGCAGGTCCTTATTATCAGTACTCAGAATGGGCACAAACACCCTCAAGATTTTTAGCCAGGTTAATAAATATTAAGAGTGGCCCACCAAGAATCAAAGAATTACATTATGAAGGACGCATAATTCAGGAAAACCAAGACATTCTAAATGTATTTGAGAACATATATAAAAAGCTGTACAACATGCACTTACCACCCTCAAATGAAAAATTTAAAGAGTTCATTCAAAACCTAAAATTTCAACAAGTTACACAAGAACAACAAACATTTTTAGGGGCAACACTTCACCTAACAGAGATAAAAGAAGCAATAAAAAATCTCAAGCCAGGTAAATCTCCAGGACCTGATGGAGTCATCTCTGAATTTTATAAAATATTCTCAGAACCTTTTTCTAAAATCCTACTTAAAGTATATAATTATATAATACAACATGGGATAACAGACATATATATAAATAACTCTAAGACCATCCTTCTACTTAAATTGTATTCTGACTCAACGGACCCTACTAATTATAGACAAATAGTCCTCATAAACACTGACTTTAAAATCTTTGCCCAAATCTTAGCCAACAGGTTGAAGAATATACTCCCCTCTATTATATCTCATAATCAGCTGGTTTTCATGGTAAATAGGCAAGCAAGCGATAACACTCTGTTACTCGACACAGCTATCAGATTACTTAAAACAGACAAATATCCCAAATATTTTATTTCCGCAGATGCTAGCAAAGCTTTTGACAGAGTAAATCTACACTTTTTATTTAATGTTATGCCTTTATTTGGATTTCCTCAAGAATTTATTAATAAAGTTAAGGTCTTATATCAGATGGCCTCTACTTCCATTCAGATTAATAATAATAGAACAAAACCTATCCCCATTTCAACTTGCACAAGACAAGGGTGTCCACTTTCTCCCTACCTCTTTAATTTATATCTCAAACCCCTACTTCTTTTTATATCACAAAAATATTTTCTACAAATTCCAAGAATATTAAATATTAAAATTATATATTCGGCATTTGCTGACGACTTAAATATATACCTACAATTCCCAGCAACAAAACTTCCTAAAATACTGAAAGCCATTGACAAATTCTCAGAGATCTCAAATTACAAACTAAATCCCAACAAATCTCATCTCTTCCCACTAAATCCCACTGGACATATGTACTTTTACTTCCCGGAGAGCGAGATTAAGCTAACTTATCAACTAAAATACTTGGGGGTAATATATACTCCTAAGTTTAGTGAAATTATTAAAATAATTTAACTCACACCTGGAATACTATTGAAAATGATATGAACAGATGGAAAAATATCAGTATGTCTTTGCTATCAAAAAGTAGTGTCGTTAAGATGAACCTGCTTCCAAGAATTCTTTTCCAAATGAATGCTACCTTCACAATTATACCCCCCAAAATTTTTATAGATATAGAAAGAACTATATCCAGACTTATTTGGTATCCCAAAGCTACTAGAGTCAAATATGAAAAGCTTATACTTCCTAAATCTAAAGGTGGGTTAGGGTTACTTGATTTTAAACTGTACTACAGTATTATTAATGCATATAGGCTATGTCAAATTTTAAATTATGAATCAAACACAAATGTATGGTCCCCCTTATGGTCTAGAATTTGGTATGAACAAATTAAGACACTTGGGTGCAATCCTAGGGCTCTCCTATTCCTAAACTTAAATCAAAAATCCGTCTATGTTAAGAACTTACATCCACTTATTAAACAAATGGTTTTAGCTACTCAAAAGCTCTTTTCATCTGTACAATTATTAAATGCCCTCCTTCTACTGCAACCTATACACCTTAATCCTGACCTACTATTAAATAATCAACTGATAAACTTGCAAGATTTTCCCTTAATAAGAGATCTTACAGTATTGGAAATTTACAAATGGAAGGAATGTGATATAACACAATTACGAGTGAAATTAAATTTCCCAAAGAAATACGTAAATATTATGAACTCACTCCGATACTTTGTAAACACCAAATTTCCACCTGATAATTTTGATAAACAAGACACTAATTTATCCCAATTCATTTTAAAAAATCTATCAATGAAGGAGAAAACAATTTCTAGAGTCTACAAACTTATAATTGATATAAAACATCATACTGGCAAAAGAAAAACCCACAAATTACTGAACAAGATAAAAAAGATGCCATGAAAACATGCTCAAATTCAGTCTGTTCAAAAAGTTGCTTTACACCCAACTTATGATTAACAATAATGCATATTTTACCCCTCAAAAATAGTAAATTTAATAACAAATACCGACCTGAATGTGCTCACTGCACTAAGCAGCAAGCAGACATTCTCCATGTTATGTTGGAATGTAATAAAGTTCATAACCTATGGTGTTCATTAAGGGCAAGACTAGAGAAAATGGGCTACCAAAAAAGTACTTTATCCTGGGAAGCGGCAATACTGCACATTAATATAAATAATCTTCCAAGAGTCTTAAAGCATGTACTCATCACCATATGTGCTCTTGTCAAATTCTATATTACAAAGAACTGGACCCTTGCAACCCCACTCTCATGGGAAGATTTTAACAATTTAACAATCAAATACATCTCCTCCCACAAGCTACTATATGTTACTAAGAAATGTAAATACTACCAAGAGTATTGGGAATACCTATTAGATTTCATTCTCAAGCGGTAAAAATATTAATTTTAGAAGTGAAATATTCAATATATGTAAGAAAGTCAATAAGAATATATTTAGAACGTTATTATCATCATCATTTTATAAATATTTATGTTAATAAGCTGATCACAAATAGATGTACCCTATGTAAAAGTTTTAGTTTATCTTTCCCTCATATTTGTAATATCCTCCTAAATAGCTAACAGTTACTGTTTTATTCTTCTTATCACTGCAGAATAAGTGGTTAGTACAAAAATTGGATTCTTGAAGTGACTTCTTTGTATATCTTGTATATAAGCTGTTATGGTTCGTTGTATGTTGTATGTCTATTTTATTGTCAAATGTCTTATATGTTGCAACCTTAAAAACTGCAATAAAGAAATAAAAAAAAAAATAATCTAGACTGAAGTAGTTTTGAATATGTTTACATGAATATGCAAGAATTCCTCAAGGACACTTCTAATCATATCATGAGTCATTATTTATTTATTTATTTTTATTTTATTTTACATTTGTTTACCAGGAAAGTCCGACTGGAACAAGATCCATTTACAGCAGAGGCCCGGGGAGAAAAGCTCCATAACATAACAGTACAAATACAACAAATGACAAAAATATTTCTGTACAGAGGCATATATACAATCATGTCTTTATATGACAACACATAATCCATGAATGAGTCATTGTAAAGAGTAGCTGAGTAACTCATTCATCACAATACACAACTCCATCAGTTATTTATTTATTTATTTATTTACTTATTTGGCATTTGATTAATGGGAAAGTCAGACTGGGTCATAAAATACCCATTTTCAGTTGAGGCCCAGGGGAAAAAGCTCCACATACACACACACACATATATATATATATATATATATATATATATATATATATATATATATATATAGTTATAGTATATCATTGCTTTTAACACAGTGAGAAAAACTCGACATATGTATTAAAATCATGACATTCAACATAGCTGTTACATAATATCATAGGAGATCATAGGGTCTATATTAGATAATTAAAAAGTCAGTTCAGCGAACGGCACTTATATCAAATTCAATCTTGTGAGGGGCTGCACCCCCCCCCCCACTAATTATATATACCAAATCTGAGATTGCACTACAGTGAGGAAAGGGTACATTTTCCGATATTCACTGTACCGTGATCTCACTATGAACATTTCACTGAATGGCATTTTTGATGTAAGTGACATTTGCTGAACTGACTTTTCAATTATATAATGTAAACCCCAGACCATAGCATAGTAGTGTTTATATCACAGATGGTTTACATATCATGGATTTATACATAATAGGATAAACAAATATTGATGTGAGTATAACATGTTACACTGCCTGCTAAAATATATGAGGGGAAAAATTATTGAGATCATAAGATATAATAATTAATTATACAGAAATATGTAGATTTTACATGTGTGAATTGCAAGATTTTAAGTAGATTGACATGGAATAGTTATGAGACTGAAAAGAAAGGAAGATAAGGCAAAAGTAGCTAGAGGAATATATAAGGTAATTAGGGAGAGGGGTCCTGAGATAAGTTAAAAATGGATATAGTTGTTAAATGAAGAGAGATTGAGAGGGGGTAGAAGGAGACAAAAGGAGAGGTCTGAGATAGAGGCTGGGTGCATAGGATAGGGTAGGGTAGTAAAGCTATTGGAAGGCAGGGTATGGTAGTAGAAGGGATAGGAAGAATAGAGGTAGAAAAAGTTGGGTGAGTACCTCAGCCAGGACTAGAGCAGGAGCAGATGCATGCTTTGGCTAGTATTCCTTTAGAGATCGTTTGAAGTGGTGCAGGTTAGTGATAGCCCTGGTAGTCAATGAAAGTGAGTTCTAGAATTTTGCAACTGAGCAGGAGTAAAGGCTTAAGCCTGGGGGTTTAGTGGGCTTATAAAATTTGAGCTGTTTGAAGGAACCCTAAATTTTGGTCTCCTATGGAGTTTTTTTCCCAGGGTCTGCTCTGAAAATGGGTTTGCCCAAATTGACTTTTCCTTATCAACAAATACAAGTAAATAAATAAGTCTGCAAATCTCAGATGTCTATTTCTGTGGTAAAAGTTGAGTACTTTGCTAAGAGCAGGACAGGCTAATGGGTTTTGGAAGATATTGTATAATGTAATAAGTTGAATGTTTTAGAGGTGGAGAGGGTGTTTAAGCCAGTTTAGGAAATGTTGAATTGTACAGTGCTAGGTTGTAGGGGATATATTTATGGCAAATTTGGCAATTTTGTTATAACAGCTTTCAAGTCTGTTTTTAGGAAAGTCTATAAATTAGTTAGAACTGAAGCCCCATATAATAACGAGGGCAAGAGGTAGGTTTTGGTTAGAGTAATTTTGATAGTGGCTGTGATGCCCGCACACTGGCCCAGTAATCAAGAAGCCTCAATCCTTACCACTAGCTCCAGTGAGGGGCATGCACATTAGGGGGATAACAAGTACACTCAGAGTAAAGTACAATTTCCCTTAAGAGCACACAGAGATCACAGCCAATCTGGGGCTGGTTTCTCCCTTTCTCTCCAGATCACCACTAAGACTCCCCACTGGCATAGCTATAGGATCCAGATCTCAGTGGTCAAGCTAAAACCTCCAGTACCCTCTCTGTCCAACCAGTGCTTCATGTCCCTGCCCAAGTAGCTGACACACATACACTTTAAGATTTGATTTATATGCAAACACACATACACTCCTGGGGAAGGCTGGCACAAGTTCTCCAGCTGTGTCCCCTTTCTGCCCAGGCTATAAGGTAGTACTGACTGCCACCAACCACTAGTATCAGCTACTATAAGGCCCTTCCCAAAGGGTGACCAATTTCACTGTGTATTGTTACTATTAACCAAATAATAAGTGTGACTGAGCAACAAGACTAATGGAGTGGCTTGGACAGTATCACCAAATACATGCAGTGTACTATAAGAGCTTAAATTATCTCTACACAAAACATCCAAGGTTGAAAGGTTTAAAAATATTTAATAATAAATAATAAAAACACAAGACAAATCTCATCAGTTCAACACAATGACATTACAGAGTTCAGAAATCACAGGAAAATGTTTTAAAACAATACTGTTGGATAGTCTGACTTAAATATAGAAAACAGCTTGACTAATCTGGCTAAATTCCTATCCAACTCTAAGAGAAATACTAAGTTCTAAATAACTACTTACATACAGAGCAAGCGAGTGCTAGTGAGTGGAATGTTTTCAGATCCAGATCAAGATACAAAATGCTCAAATATTACTCTCTGAGATAGTCTTAAATTGATGCACACATTACTGCTGAGTCATTTCACATTACATCATTTTTGACACCTCTGCTGGAGTTTCCCAGGCTCACAGAACTCAAAATTTAACATTTGTTTGTAATCTTGCACCTGCCAGGAAAACACAGCAATAAAGGACACTTTACATATAAAACCCAGTAATTAACTCTTGTCCTAAACAACAGAAAGAATTTCTTAGTCCAGACCCCCTGTTTCCGAGCTTGAAATCAAACAGTCACAAAATGCTTCACTTATCAGCTTTCTTCAAGCAGGGTGCACTGTGGTTACATTTTTGAAGCTCAGAACATATAACACAGTTTTCTTACATTTGTAAAAACACACCTGTGGATTATATTAATATTTTCAATGATACAGAATTATTTACAAAATTCTATCTAGCTAGGCTGGCAGCCTTCACAGATGCAGTCAGGAATTTTTGTTGCTGTATAGCATGTCTATTTTTGATGGATTTTCTTCATACTACTTTGGATGCGCAGGTCGAAGTTTAGAATAACGTTAGTTATGACTTCTAGTATTTTGGTGTACTGAACCAACACAATTTTTGTATTGTTTGCAGAAAAGATCTTGAAAATTGTTTTGTTAGAGCTGTGAAGTTCATAGGTAAAAAGAAGTAGCTTGTTTTTTGGGGGGTTCAGTAGGAGTTGTACATTGGAGAGACAGTGTTCTATTGATATAAAAGCTTGTTGCATTATTTCTTGTAAGTGTGTTAATGTGTTTGAAAAGCAGATGTCAGTGGAGCCATCTGCATATTGAATTAGGGTGCCTTCACAAGAGGATGTATGTAAGTTGTTAATAACGACATTAAATAGCAGTGGGCCAAGGATGGATTCCTGCGGTACAACTGTGGAGGTGATGTGATATGGGGAAATGGACCCTTGTCATTTTATTGTCTGCTGCCTGTCTATGAGGTAGCTAGAAAACCACTGAATTGAGGGGGAAGCTAGACGAATACTTGGAAGTTGTTTATTTTATTTTATTTTACATTTGTTGACCGGGATGGTCCGACTGGATACATGTCCATTTTCAGCAGAGGCCCGGGGAGAAAAGCTCCAAGATAATAATACACATTGAACATTTAGTAAATGCTAGTTTCAAGCAGATTACAGTCATAAGCAATACCAGCATTTAGCACATATAGTACTTATTATAAAACACTTTACTAAACATACATAACATTACATTCAGGTTTAAGACACACTGAGCAGCAGTTATACAATTGAGCCTTCCTGAAATGGAGTGGTAGAAAAAAGTTAGATGTAGTTGAAGGTAAGGCACCTAAGAAATAGAGAGGTCACTAGTCGGGGTTAGTGCAAGGACATAACCAATGAGTTTTGAAGTATTTCTTGAGTTTGTTTTTGAATTGAGTTAGTGAGGGTTCTAGGGTCAAGTCATCTGGGAGTCTGTTCCATATTTTTCCAACAGAGTTGGCAAACAGAGAGTCCCCAGCTGAGTAGTTGGATTTGTATGTTTGAACTAGGAGTCTAGTGGATGATCGCAGTGGCCGGGTGCTGGTGTAGGGGCTGATAATATTTTTTAGTGCAGGTGTATTTTCTGGTTGGTAAAGGACTTTATGTGTCACTATTAGCTGGTTGAATTGCAATAGACTTGGCAGTTCAAGCCATCCTAGGCGATTTAGGTTGTGACAGTGGTGTGTCCGGTAGGCTGTGTCAGTAGCAAATCTGGCAATCTGGTTTAAGGAGATTAGAATGAGAAACCATATCAAACTCTTTTGACAAATCCAGAAATACTACAGATACTAGTTTTCCAGAGTTGTTCATAGTGTTCATAAAAGATAGTAAGGCTATAGAGGGGGTGTGTGCAGGTCTAAAGCCATGTTGGATGTACATGAAAAGATTTTTATGTGTGAGATGGTGGAGAAGTTCGTGCATGCATTTTTCTAGAATCTTAGAGAAGGAGGACAATATTGCAATGGGATGGAAACTTGTGGTGTCAGTGGAGTTATCTCCCTTATATAAAGGGATAATATGTGACATTTTCCATAAGTTAGAGACATATGATTCTGCTATTAATCTGTTAATCAAGATGCTAATAGGTAATGCTATTGCCTCTGTGACAATCTTTAAATTTTCTGGTGGGAGGTTGTCGGTTGAGGTTAAACAAGGTTTTAGTTTTTGCAAGTTTTTTTTATTAAAAATATAGGGATGGGCTGAAAGGTAAAGAGGGGATGGTTGAGTGTTATGGTATTAGAGTGGGGGTGGTTATATCAGTATGATGGGGATGTGTATGGGGTACTGTCAGAGGGATTAACAGAAGTAGTGAGTTAGGGTAGGTTAGTTAGATTTGTGGTTAATCTGGCTATGGATTCTATGAAGTATATATTGAATTTGGTAGTTGTTTGATGAGGTGATATATCTAGGTATGGATTTGGATCATGGTCAGTCATCTTAAACTAGTATAAGCCCTTACTGACCTTGGCCTTAGTAACCAAGCATTAGCTTGGTTTCAGAACTATCTACAAGGAAGACAACAAGCAGTTCGGTGGGACAACAATCTATCCACACTGCTACCCATCACCACAGGAGTCCCACAAGGTTCCGTTTTAGGTCCCTTCCTATTCTCCATTTTCACCAATAACCTCCACAGCATCTGTTAAGATGCAACAGTTCTACAATATGCTGATGACTCAACACCTGTCTGTTCAATCAATAATCCTCAGAAACTCCTCTCTATAACCAAAAACGCCTTTCATACCACCAAAAACTGGTTTCTTAACAAAAACATAATACTAAATCTCAAAAAAACAAAACTGTTGCTATTTACACCTAATAAATCTACCACAATACCTAGTTAATTTAATATTGTGTCCAGGGATGGGATTGTCATCTCCCCTGACACTCACACTAAATTGCTAGGAGTGACCATTGATAATAACCTCAAATTTGATCAGCATATAAATCAAACCATTAAAAATATCCACAAAAAACTGGGCAGTCTATATAAAAATAAACCATTTCTAACACAACCTGCTAGGATAACAATTGCTCAAGCTCACCTCCTCTCCACATTATTTTATGCTTCACCTATTCTCACCAATTTACCCAAAACTGAAATTTCCAAACTCAACACCTGTTGCAATCAAATTGCAAAATTTGCTACTGGCGCCCCCATGCGAGCCCACCACAGCCATTCCCTAAAACAACTTGGCTGGCTTGAATTCCCTAATCTCTTAAGCTATCATCAACTTTCCTTTGTCCACAATTTCCTACTACTCCCAGACAAAACTCCAGCTCTAGCCAATCTACTTGAACTACAAGCTAAAACTAGACAACTTCGCTCTAGTGACAAAAAAATTAATCAAGGTCGCCAAGACCAACATCATAGCTGGGGACTCTCTCTTCCCTAACTACATAGGTAAAATTTGGAACACCCTACCTAGTGCTATTACCTCAGCAGGCTCAAAGGTTACATTTAAAAGACTCCTGAAAGAACACCTAAAGCACACATGGATACGCACATGTTCCCCACCTGGCTGACCCCCCCCCTTACTCTTGCTCTCTGACATCAGCTTCATCACCAAAAGAATGCAACTTCTCTAGCTTCCTTCCAGTTCCACCTCTAATTCTACCCCCTTAGTCAATGCCCATATGTCACTATCCACTAAACCTTACTTTTCTCTTTACATCTCTACTTTTACTTTATACTTAAGCTACTTACGCCTCTGCTTTTCTTACTTAACCTGTTCTCCAATTTCCCATCTCTGTCTCTTCTCCTGCTACTATACTCCCTACTATGTCTAATCTTTGCTCTCTTTGTTGCTATACTCCCTACTGTGGCTAACTTGCTCACAAGTCAACTGTATAAAGCAAAAAATGCAACCCCTACTAACAATGTTCACCATTATGTAATGCCTCAACGTAAAACTGTAAAAGATGTGTTCAGTCTGTGTAAATATGTTAAATCTTAAGCTTCAATGCTATGTTACTAGTCAATGTTAAGTGTGGTACAATATATGTAAATTTGCATTAAGCTCGAATGCTATGTTACTAGTCAATGTTACGTTTGGTACTATCTATGTAAATTTGAATGCTTCTGTATACACCTTATATTTTGCTTAAAATTTAACTGTGCCAACAGTTAAATTTTCAGTGTTGTACGTAGATATTTAGTTTGCTATCTACACTGTATTGCATAGTATGATGCAACTGCTTGATTCCTTTTAATAACTTGTATCTGGAAAGTACCTTAATTTGCTAATGATACATAGAGCAGCTACTCTTTGATTCCTTGCTGTATATATGTAATGTTTGCTATAATTTACTGCATTATGCCTTCCTCCTGGTCATATAAGCTGCATCCCTTCTAAATGTTATGGTCCAATTAAGGTTATTTCATTGACTACTGGGACCTAGAGAGTACTGTCTGATATACCTATTCCATCTATAATATAATGCTATGTCGCTTATGTAGGGTGGGATATTTTATTTAGTCTCTATAAGCGGGAATATTTTTAGAAGCGTTTTTTCATAGCTGCTTGTTCTATCGCTAAATTGTTAGTACTGTGCAGGAATTTTTTAAAGACTGTAAGAAAAACTGGTTAAAGAGTCCTAGTGACTGTCTTAAGGCTGGGCAGGAAGTTCTTATGACTGCAAGCACTAACTGTTTCAAAAAGTCCAAGTGACTGTGTTAGTTATTTTTCTGAAGGAGGGAGATAATTACGCCTCTACGTATTACACAGGTTAAAATAAGAAAGAAATGTAACTGGTTCAGTACAGGTAACTCTAATTACTGTCGCTTATGTACATGTGAATACTTTGAGGCGATGTAGACTGTATTAATCATGAATGGTCCAAATGAAAATGTGGTTTAATCCTTAAACTAACGTTTGTGGTTATACTGCTTTGTTGTGGGTTCTGTAACTCTGACTACATGCTATATATGCTACTCTCTTGTCCTTACATCTACCCTTGCACTCCACTACACAGTCTCACTCTTCTCCCTGTATGTACCTCCTACCTATACGTATAACCTTCCTATTTTTCTTCTTTTTAGCCTGGAAGCCAAGTACTGCTAATCGGGTTGTTCCCCACTGCTGTATGACTTCCCACAAGTAACCTACTTCTCTGAAGCCTCAACACAGTGTCACAAAGTGTGAACACCTGGAAGCATCCCCATATATTTCCCAGCTTTGGCTATTGCTGATAGCCCTAAAGATTTGATGTATGTGTCTTTTAGTACCTTTTATTTTTACTTACATTTGCTAAGACCTGTCGGAACTGGGCCAGCACACTCGCGGAACCTACCTAGGCCGTCTTATCTCCCATTTAGAATATTTTCCTGTTTAACCTAAAGTTGAGGTCTTTCCCCCCTTATGCCACTAGATGGCAGCACAATACAGTGACTTATTTTCTATACTCTACTGAGGTTTGTTCTTCATCTCTGTTAAATTAACCTTATTTTTTGTAACCAAGTTTTATCTATTAAGCGAATATAGCAGTCACTGATTCACAGATTATAAGTAAACTGTTTTTTATTACCTTTAAAGCAAACTGGTTTGCCTAAATTTACTCTCATAAAACTTCCACAATAAGGTGCTCCTTATCTGCCTGATATACTTCGGAGACAAGCTCTCTGGAAGGTCTGATTGGCTCCACAAAATCTACTGATTGGTTCTGCCCCGCTACGCTCCCCTACCCTACCCCCATATCCCACCCAGCCCCAGTGTCTTTACACTTATACTTCCCTAACCACACCCCCTCCCTGAGCCATCCTATCCCCTGTAACTGCTTATTAATATAACTCCTTCTCGTCCCTCCTTAACTACCTTATCTATTATCTCTCTCTTAATTACTATAACCCCACCCATCCCTCTTAATTTTACTCTATTATTTCCCTTTCTCCTAACATCTACCTTTCACTTATGCTCTTATCTACTCTACTCAGGAAAACTATTACCTATCCTATACTTTAACTTGCTTTTTACATACTAACTCTACCTCCTAGGACTTAAAACTCTTCTTAGCAATATGTCTCTCATATCTAAAACTATACTAACTAAACTAATATTCACATACATATGCTCTCTATGCTTAACCTTCAGCTATCTCCTTACCTCTTATGAAAGAACCAATTATTTCCACTTTACTACCTGCTACAGACAAACAGCCTTCCAAAATCCTAGTTATACTTTTACTCATGCAAACATTATAAGCACCCCCAACTACTTACTACCCAAATACCATAGACATACACACATTAACTTCAACAATCCAAACATAAGGAGGCTAAAATACCTAGCCAACTTTTCATGCAAACCATCACTAGAACTAAAAATACCAATCCTTAGTGACGGTGTCATCCACCCTAACCCAGGACCAACTAATAACTCTGCTGACATAACTTATAATATCTCACATTCTATCCCACCTACACTAACCACTGTTCCTAATGCCTTACTCATTGGACATCTCAATATCCGAAGTATTAATAATAAGATTACCCATCTCCATGCCCTCCTGGATACTCACTCCTTTGACATTCTCTGTCTTACTGAAACATGGCTGAAACCTGGTACTAAAGACAATGCAATACTTCCCCCTGGATATAACATTTTGAGAATTGACCGCTTAAAACGTAAGGGTGGAGGAGTAGCACTTCTGTTTAAAAATTAACTAAAAATCTCCTCACAACCTACCAACCCATTAAATGATGATAAAGCTGAAATCCTCATTTCTAAACTACAACTAAACCCTAATAAATCAATCTATATCATCTGTATCTATCTACCTCCTGGCAATAATTACACTAAAATTGAGAATATCCTTAGTTGTATATCTTCTTCTTACCCACAAGAAACTATCATTTTAGGTGACTTTAATTGTGATTGGTCCACTGTCAACACAAATAATCCTTCATCTCATATAAATCTTCATAGCTTTACTCAGACAATCAATAATCCCACAAGAATCAATAAACCCAATAACAAAGAAAGTATTTTAGACTGAATTCTTACTAACAAACTGCAACAAACATATACAGTAGGAACTTTGCCTGATGATGTAAGTGATCATTCCTTAACTTACATCACAAGACAAAAAAGTGACATTAATTACACCCCTACCTACAGGGTCTCACGCAGCAATAAACACTTTAACCTATTACTTTTCCAAAAATGAACTAAAAGCCTGTAACTGGAATCTTCTAAAAACCCTAACCCTTGAAGATGCTATCAATTACTTCAATACCAAATTCCTATCAATCCTTGACCAACATGCTCCAAAACGATCTGTCAGAGTTAAATCTAAACCTGCCCCCTGGCTGTCCAAAGAGACAAGACATAAAATACTACTTAGGAATAAATCTTGGGCTAAATGGAGAACTACAAAAACTATTTCAGACCATCAAACCTTTAGACAGTTAAGAAATAACACAAAAAAAGCTGTTTTTATAGATAAAAAGAACTTTTACTGTAAACTACAGCAAACTCATCATAACAACCCCAAAAGGTTCTGGTCAACCTTAAATTCGCTCCTACACCCAGGCCACTCTAGTACACCTTCCCCCTCAGGGGCCGAAATGAATACCTCATACCAAACTGCCAATGCCTTTAATTCCTTTTTCACAGACACCATTAATTCATTAGCAAGTCAACTTACTATAGACAAATCTTACCCCCCCACCTGTATACCTGCTAATCTCCCCATATTTCAACTACAACCTATCTCTACTTCCTATATCCTAAAACTCATCCAAAAACTCAAACCCTGTATCCCATCTGCAGATCAGTTACCATCTGAATACCTACAAAAAGCAGCAGAAGCAGTAGCTTATCCTATATCTCTCCTTATAAACAGAACCAGCAATGAAGGAACCATCCCTGCTATCTGGAAAATTTCCCACATAATCCCATTACATAAAGGAGGCAGCTCAAATGAGTATTCTAACTACAGACCTATAGCACTCCTATCACCCTTAGCAAAAAGTATGGAGAAATGTATTCATCATCAGCTAATGCACCACTTAACTCAATATAACTTACTAGCCAACTGCCAACATGGCTTTAGGCCATTTCATAGCACTACCACAGCTCTCCTATCCTTTACCGAGTGTATCAATAGAAACCGCAATAATAGTATCCTGTCATCAGCACTCTTCATAGACCTGTCAAAAGCCTTTGACATGGTAAACCACCATATGCTCTTAAAAACCCTTGAATCTCTCTCTCTAGATACCAAAGCTGTTCAATGGTTTACTTCCTATCTTAGTAACAGGCAACATGCTGTTCTCTGGGAAAATACACTTTCATCCCTTCTGCCAGTCTCTCTTGGAGTACCACAAGGCTCCATCCTAGGTCCTCTTCTTTTCTCTTTATTCATAAATGACTTATATGTAGCAATACCTCAAGCTATATGTATTCAATATGCAGATGACTCAACACTCATATGCTCTGCAAATACCTCCTCTGAACTACAAACCCTAACACAGAACATATTTAGCACATTTGAGGCATGGTTCTTGAAACGCTGCCTACTTCTGACTGCCAATAAAACCAAACTCCTGCTTTTTAGACCTAATAGTAAGTCCCCCCTCTTAAACTTCACTATTACTTCCAATAATGGTGCACATATAGTCCCTGACTCTACCACTAAACTGTTAGATATTATAATTGACAATAACCTCACTTTTGATAACCACATTAATAATACTATTAAAACCGTAAATAGAAAACTTGGCTCCTTATATAGAATTAAAACCTTTCTAACTCCACAGGCCAAAATTACACTCGCTCACTCTCATCTTACTTCTACTCTTCTTTATGCCTCACCCATATACACTAACTTAAAGAAAAATAACCTTACTAAACTAGCAAATGCATACAATAGCATTGCCAGATTTGCTACTGGAAACCCATTTAGAACTCACCACTGTCAGAATCTACTACAACTAAACTGGCTAGAACTGAAAAATACACTATTACTCTCCCAACTTACCTTTGTTCACCAACCAAAAAATACCCCTATACTTTCTGACCTTATTTCTCCCTATTCTAATCTAAATTCACTACGCTCCTCTAATAAACTTCTTGTGAAGCTAACTAAGTCCAATAACATTGCAGGTGATTCTCTATTCTCCAACACCATAGGTAAATACTGGAATCTACTACCTACCACTCTAACTATTACATCATCACCCTTCCTCTTTAAACAAAAGCTCAAACAACATCTAAAAACACTCTGGCTATGCCCATGCATCAATCCCGACTAATCTTATACACCATCTCTTACCTCTGTTTACTCACTCCCTTCAGAAGACTATCTCAAAAACACCTTTGTTAATTAGCCTCTGATACAAATGAATTTAGAACGTTGTATGGTTCTATGGTTTATAATTGCTTATGCAATTATACTCTTCATGAATGTTTTACTAAAGTATAACTCCCCTATTCTTATACTGTAAATAAAAGTAAATGTCCTTCCTAGTATAAATTTTCTACTAGTATATTTTAGATTGAACCTTATTTCTGTTTGTATTCTTACTAACTGCTTGCTTTTTTTATGTAATGACTTGTTTGTATTAACTTTAATGTGGAGCATTTCTGCCCGGGCCTCTGCTGAAAATGGAAATATATCCAGTTGGACTAGCCCAGTAAACAAATGTAAAATAAATAAAATAAATAACTGTGGAGCTTTTCTCCCGGGCCTCCGCTGAAAATGGACATGCATCCAGTCAGACTATTCTGGTCAACAAATGTAAAATAATAAATAAATAAATAAATTTTATTTCCTGGATAGAGGAGTCATGATATAGAGGACCAGAATTTCATAGGCTGTTTTTATGGCTATATTGAATGTGAGAATAGTACAATTTTTATTGTGGGAGATTTGTATTTTGGTCTGATTGCGTAGTTGTCCAAATAGCGATAAATTTGTATCATGTTTATTCTTTAGCCAGGTAGTCCATGCTTTGTTTCTATCCTTCATTAGGATTTTTCATGATTTGGTGAACCATGGGGCATGGCTAATTTTTTATTCTTTTTGTACACTGTGGGGCTAATGCGTTAAGAATACTTAAGAAAGTCCAGTTGAAATATTCAACTGCCTCATTAAGGGGAAGTCTTTTAGACTGGACCAGTCTAAAGCTTTCAGAGAATCAATGAATAATTCTTTGTTGAATTTTTGTAAGTTGCTTATAGTTTTGAACTTGTGTTGCTTTAGAAGTTGAGTGATAGTCCTAGGCTGGTAGGTTGTTACTTAATCAGGGACTGTTCCTTAATATGTAAAATTAGATAAGTTAGAAACCAATATCCACTCCAAGATAGACTGCCGGGTGTTATTTTTGCTAAATCTGGTTGGAGTATTTATTAAGCGAGTAAAACCACAGAGGTTTCTAGGGCTAGTCTAGTGATATGAAGATAGGGCCTGCCAGTCAATGTTGAAATCACCTAGGACAATAGATTCATTTAGTATTGTTTAAGATGTACAGGATAGAATATTTTCAAGAGTGGGAATGTTTTGTCCTGGGTGGATATGTACAACTGCAATGCATATGCTCTTGGATGAATTAAGTTTTAGGAAAGTGATAAGGATTTCCTCTGTACCAAATTTAGGGCTAGTATTAGAGAAGGGGGAACTGTTAATGTATTTGGGAAGACTAGGGCTATTCCACCAGCTTGATTATGTGCTCTGTCTGCTCTGATAAGGCTGTAACCATGGGATAGAATTTCAGAATCATTTATTTCAGATTTTAGCCAGGTCTCTGCTGTGGTCAAGATGTAGGGGATAGTTTGCACGAAACAAACATGAAAGTCTGTGATTTTATTGCATATGCACCTAAGATTAAAAGTGATACACTTTAAAATTTTTGCCTGTGTATTGTGATTGGGACCTGGGTTAGGGTGAATGCCCCCACACAGTTGTATGATAGTGAAAGAATGTTTAATTAATTCTGGGAGTTATGGAAGATTTGGGTACACAATTCATTTTAGATTGGAATAGTTATGTTTGAATATTTTGTGGAAGCAATAGAAGAAGGGAGATATAGAGATTAGGGTCAGGGATATTAGGGAGAAGCTGGTGGCAGAGGGATTGAGTGGAGACTATGAGGTAATAGCTGAGGTATATGTTTTTAGTAGTACTGCTGGTGGGGATGTTAGGCTAGATAGGAGAAGAAGGAAGAGTAATGAGAGGCATGAGTAAAACAGCATGATTAGAGCTGAGGCAAAATATTGTTATAACAAGAGCACAACTGGGGATATAAGAAGATAAACAGATGTAGGCAATGCAAATGTTTAGGGGATAATGCACAGGTAAGTAGAGTAAAGGATAGCAGAGTAGAAAAGGGATGTGCCTTTTGGAATGGAAGTGAGGTATGGGTGAGGATGCTATTTAAGTGAAATATTGAACTGCAGTGAGGATTGCAGGGAGTGAGATAGAGGGGGAGCCAAGAAAAGCATATGTCTAGAGTATGTGGGGGTAGGTGGGAATTGGAGGTAGGAGAGGGGAGCAGAATGACACCCAAGCATAGCAAGGGCTGAATGGAATGGGCCTCACACCCGCAGTGGAGTTATTCTGCAAAAAACAATCATTAAGATGACCAGAAGGTAAGGAAATTCTTAAGGTTTTAAAATCAAGTAATCAAATCTGACTACAACTAGTGAAGATCTCAATCAAGTTAATTTACAGTATGCTATACAGAATTTAGAGAGGACTGAGGAAACACAAACAATAGGGGAGATAGACAAGAATATGTGCTAGGTTTATTACAATGAGGCAAAACAAATCAAATTAAGCCTTCAAGTCAATAAAAGTGATAGGATTATATAGCAATATTAAAGGAGAAGTTTCCAACGTGGTGTGCACACTAAACTCTGTAAAATGGTATTAGACAAATACTGTTATTTTTGTATAGTCTGATTATCTAAAAACACAAGAATACCACACATTGTAGAGCTGTGCTGCATACTTTTTTAAGTTTCCTAGGACTGCTTGTTGAGACTTTGGTGAGTGTAGCCAGAGGAACATGGATGAAGTGGTCCCTTAAAGAAATATGTCTATGGGCAGAGTAGTGCTGTTTATCAAGCAATTTTCTTTTCTTTTCTTTGTATAGTACTGTGGGACTGGGTAACTAGAAATGCAAGTAGAGAAATTGTTATGGAAATTATTAACAGTATAGAGTTATTAAAAAAACTAATATGACTTTATGTTAACTAAGTTGAAGAGAGTTCAGTGCAGAATTTGTATATAAAACACTACACCAAAACATCAATTATCTGCCTATGCACCCTAGGCACTCATAATTGGGACACCATCAGGATGATCACCAGGGAAATAGGAAGTCAGGGCTTCCAGCTGCACTGATTGTTAGTAAAGAAAAAGTAAAGAGCTTAATCAAGGCAGGGAAACTGCTGAAAAAAAGGTAAAAAGAGAAACTCAGTAAAATAAATGCTTTTATGTAGGGGAATTCCCCTTTAAAAGCCCATTGACATGAGTTTTTGCACTCCATCCCTTTACTGATATATAAATATATACATATATATATATATATATATATATATATATATATATATATATATATATATATATATACATACACATATACACACACACACACACACACACACACACATATATATACTGTGCAAGACTGAGATAGTGTGGAGATTGGAAATTTGCGCTTTTCCACCTGTAGTGTGATCTTGGAGTTGATATAAATATATATATATATATATATATATATATATATATATATATATATATATATATATTTATACACATATATATATATATATATATATATATATATATATATATATATATATATATATATATACATGAGTCCACTTTCTTATCCCAAAATACTGAAATCACGAATTTCAGTATTGTAGACTTACAAAGCTGTAAACACTAAATACCAAAACCCCATAACCATGAAATTTAAAATACTGAGCACACAATACACATACAGCACACACATACACATACATACAACTTCCCCCCACCATCAAACAGATAATCCTACACTACAGATAAGCAGGGGGCAAGCCCCCCTGCACCCCCATGTGGGGGGCTGTGCTCCCCACACCACCCTAATTAAATATTCTAACTCCGAGTTCATACAGAGACACAAAGGAAACTCACACCCACATATTTCACAGTCCCTCACACACACACAGATCACAGTCACAGCACACACTAACACACACTAAAGCCCCTAACGAACACACATACACATACATACTTACCTAAACTTCCATCCATCCATTCACACACCGCACCAGCAGAAGTGCTAATTCAACATCTCTGAGCTTCGGGATTTTGAATTTCATGCTTCTGTGTTTTTGTGATTCTGTGATTCGGGTATGTAATTTCAGAATACTTAAATTTGGGATTTCAGTATTTCGAAATTACAAAGTGGATCCATATACATATATATATATATATATATATATATATATATATATATATAGAGAGAGAGAGAGAGAGAGAGATACACATTTATATATATATATATATATATATATATATATATATATATATATATACAGGGGTCTACTGCTTTTAATCGAATACCACTTATTCAAAAAAGAGCAGCAGACCACTCAGTTATGCAAAAGTGCACTTATTCGAAAGTGCACTTTCACAAAACTCGGTTCAACGAATGAATAAAAAGATAAAAAAAAACCCAGAAAACACTTACTAACATTACATTGACTGGGGGGGCTTCACCCCCCATACCCCCCTACTTAAATATACCAACTCCAAGATCACACTACAGTGGGGAACAGGTGAATTCCCTATTCCCCACTGTAGTATGCCTCAGGGCTTCAGTTTCCCTGAACGGTTCGTTGAACAGTGCTTCGCAGAAGTGCACTTTCGTTTAAGTGCACTTTCACGTAGCCGATGTCCACTGTTCATTTTCAAACAACTGGATTTTCGGTCTTTTACAGTAGACTCATATATATATATATATATATATATATATATATATATAAAATTAACAGGTGGTATGGTAACTGCAGAGGGTGTTGCTACCTAAAAAGAAAAGTTCAAGTATTTTTTATTTATTTTCGATGGGATGATGTTTGATCAGTTATGATTCACTATAATGAATATAGGATAAACTGTCGTATACTTTTTTACTGTTAGACAATCTCCTAGAGCATAACACAATCATTGCAGAACTTGATGAATCAGGCTGATTAATCTTCTCATAATGAAACCAGTACCTGATGAAATAAATGCCACCTGTTTACTCAGAACAAAATTCTGATAGTTCTGGTCTTGATTATCTTGTGTTAAGCCTACAGCATTAGTAGACATGGCCAGCACTGGGCATGGTTAGGATGCACATACAAACTGGGTAGGCCATAGTGTACACATTTGTTTTGAGATATAGTATTAGCTCAACCCAACTGTATTTTACTTTCATATGTTACTATTTTTCCAGTTCTCCTACACAAAGCACGTAGTCATTCAGGTGGACCCAAACTAACTTTTCTCCAGTGCTGCATGTAACAATATTGCATATAGATTACAGACAGGCTACATAGGAGAATGTAAGACACACAAATGAAATAAAAAGTGAATATGTCAACCTGAGAAGTAGGTAATTGTGCCAAATGTAATTATATTGCCTGGTATCCGATTATTGACTCATATTATTCAATATTTAACGTGTATTGTTTTTATTACACATTTTACCTAGGAGGAAATGCAGTGTGTGTGTGTGTGTGTGTGTGTGTGTGTGTGTGTGTGTGTGTGTGTGTGTGTGTGTGTGTGTGTGTGTGTGCGTGTGTGTGTGTGCCATTTGGGGAGAAGTGAAGCACATGTGACCTTTATGTTTGCACAAATCTGATTTTAGTGACTGCAGCCTTATAAACATATAACATTTTCATCTTGTGAAAAAAAAAATATTTGATTAGCTCAGATGCTTAATGCCTTGATATTATAGCTCAGACTGCAACTTTATTCTTCTACTTGGAGGAAACATAAAAAGAAGAAGAGGGAATGGAAAACTTTTTATGGATACAACCTTGAGTTCATTCACAATGATGTCTACTTCTCCAGCTCTGCATGAGTACAGTGACACACCTCAAATCCACAATACTTTTCTGTGGTGATACTAGTACAGCTGAGCAACTTACTTTATTTTCTTCAGAGACAGTGTGATGAAATATGTGAGGAAATATGTCTGTAGAATAAGTGGGACTTTTATTTACAAAACTGGTTAGGTTTTTTTCCCCTAACAGTGAGAGAATAGGAAACATAAAGGGCAGGATTAAGCTAATTCAAAAGAGTACAAACTAGGCTACTGGCATGAATCATTAGGGTAAGTGGGATTGTTATTTAGAGAAGTGAGCTATCATTTTTGTGGATCTGAAATATAATGCACAAGATTAACAAATACAAGTGAGGGTAAACATCAGGCTACTGATGAGCTATCAATGATCATTTATCTAAAGCTGATAATGTGTGTTCAGAATTTTATGCCTGTTAGCATTTTGTCAGTATTTATTTAGTAATGAGTAAGTGGTGTAAGAATCTAATCCTCCATTGTGCTTTCTCGATATTTTTTCTTTTTTGGCAGATTGCCCATTTTGTAGGCTGTTGATAATAATAGTCATATTTTTTGTAATGCCAGCATCTTCTGTGACATCTTCATTGTAGTTTTTGCAGTGGCAACATCACTATATATAATCTAACAGTTACGCACTTAATAGTTGAAAACATAATATTGCATTGTAGCTGTAAACATAATATAGAAATGTTCTAAAGTATACCCATGAGAACATTTTGAATGAATGGAGAACAGCTCAGTGCTTTCTGACATGCTTAGAAATAACAACCAGAGTATAATTCATTCTCAGGAATGTGCCCTGTGGCACTGACAATTGTGCGGGAGTCACAGCTCATTACATAGCTAAGAGAATAAAGAAAGACTTGTAGGGTCTTTCCTGAGAAAACAGGTGAATAAAGTTATTCATTACCTTTTAGCAGATGAAAAGGAACTACATCAGTAATGCAGTTTGTAGCCTTTGCAAATAATGGTCCTGTCATATTACTGGATATTTTTGTTTAAAGATATTCTTTGCAGACCTGATATGAAGTGATATTTAGATATAAGAAAAAAATAAAGATGTATTAAGGAAAAATGCATATCTGTTAATAGATGAGATTTCATTGTATATATATATATATATATATATATATATATATATATATATATATATTTTTTTTTTTAATAAAATGGCATTTAAAACTAACTTGCAAATGATTTATTAAGGGGTGTCACTCAGGTCATTGGATCACAATTACCAATATGACCCAGTTATAGTCCATGTGGAAGTAAATGACCTGAGACGTACCTTCCCAGTCTATATGAGGAGAGACATCATAGAGCTCTTGGTATATGTGTCTCAGGCTGGTATGAGCCTAGCATTGAGCAGCATTTTTCCTTCTCCAAGGATGATGCCACAATACAAACAAAAGATGATTGGCTTTAATAATTGGCTTAGTTTCTGGTCTCATTCTAAGGGGGTGCAATATTTGTCAGCATGGAAGGAGATAGTCAACAGACCATGCTGCTTTGCCAGGGATGGTCTGCACCTCTCCCCTCTAGGCTTTTGAATATTAGCTAAAACATTGTCTTCCCCCATAGTGCCTTTTTAGGCAATGCAAAACTGAAAGTATTTCTGACATAGCAAATCAAAACCAAAAAAAATCTAAAGGTATTACTGTTCAATCCTAGGAGCCTAAACAAAAAAACTACACTCCCTGGAAGCTCTCTTTACTCTAGAGAAAGCTGATGTCTGTGTGGTCTCTGAGACATAGTTTCAAGCCACGCACAGCACACCAACAGTTCAGGGTTATAATGCCTTCCACACATTTAGACAAGCTACTTCACAGGCAGGGACTAAAGGTGGAGATGTCTCTATTTACATCAAAAATAAATATACTTCAAGGCTGGTCAAACAGGACAAAGCACTTGAGCTGCTTCATGTTCAAACCACCATAGGTAAAATCCAATACCACTTCCTTGCAAGCTATAAGTCCCCCTCTATGACCCAGGAAACCCATACCATGTATTTAAACTTATTAGAAACACTAACCATCCAACCCAATACAATATTCATGGGTGACTTTAATTACCCCACTATTAACTGGGAATCCTATATGACATCAAATGTACATGCACATAGATTCCTGGATTTTGTAAACACAAACTCCCTGACCCAGACAGTCAATACACCAACTAGGGGTGCAACCATACTGGATCTCGTCCTCACTAATATGGGAGAGTGCTGCACACCCCTACAATAATGCTTTCCTGGTAAGGTCAGATCACAAAATGGTCTACTTTGAAGTAAAAGTAAAACCTGGACCCCAGCTAAACCGGGAGTATTCAGGAACTCTTCTAAGGATAACCTCCTGCTACTAAGTGAGAACCTGGCAAAATATCAAGCCCCTATAAACCCTGAAAACACTTCTGCCTATGTAGAACTGTTCACAGAAACCATGTACAAGTATGTTAATAGCTGCATAGAGACAGCTGTACCCACCAGGAACAAGTGCAGAATTAACTTAAAAAACAAGCCACACTGGTGGAATCACAAAATCCATCGGATGTATAACAGGAGGAAGAAAATCATGGCAAAAATTAGGAGGTGCAGCACCCGGCAGGATAAAAGCACTCTCATTAAACTAAACAAACAACTCAGAGGACAAATAAAGTCTACCAAAGCCAAATCTGAGGTAAGTCTGGCCTCCTAGGCCAAGAACAACCACAAAGCATTATTTAGCTATGTCTGCAACCTCAAAGGCAATACACAATTGTGTGCAGAGCTCATTGTAAATGGAGCCACCTATACTGAGCCAGAAGATATAGCAAACCTTCTGACTGATAAATTCAGCTTCAACTTTACTCCTCTCTCCCCCTCAACCTTCTCTCAGGAAATATCATCAAGTATAACTCCCCCCTACTGTTACTAGGGGAACAGGTCTTTAATGCTCTGTCTAAGACCAAGAAAACTGTATCAATGGGCCCAGACAATATCCCAGGATGCCTTTTAAATAGCATAAAACATGACCTATGAGGACCTCTGGAATTACTATTTAACTGTAGCCTTCAAACAGGCAAGAATGGAGAAAGACAACAGTTATCCCTCTGCACAAAGGTGGACCATCTCTAGACCCTGGAAACTACAGAGCCATAAGTCTCACTAGTCTTATATGTAAAGCCATGGAAAGAATCATCATGGAGATGATCAAAGGAGATAGAGTAAACCTCCAGACACTCGACCCAACCCAGTTTGGTTTTGTTAAGGGCAGGTTATGCCTACTCATCCTAGTGGACTTCAAAGCAATGGATGAGGGCAAAGTCATTCACACTGCTTACCTTAACCTGGCTAAGGATTTGACACAATACCCCACTCAGGCATTGTTGACAAACTCAAGAGGTTAGGTACAAACCCTTATGTCACCCAGTGGACAGCCATCTGGCTCACAGACAGGACCCAGGAAGTAAGAATTAGGGAGTCCATCTCTACAAAGAGGCCAGTCACAAGTGGTGTCCCTCAGAGATCAGTCCTTGGACTGCTTCTTTTTGGCATTTACTTCTCAGAAGTCAAGGCCAAAGTCAGTTGTCTCTGGCTGACTTAATTTGCAGATGATTGCAAATTAGGAGCTGCCATTGAATCTCACACTGACACAAATGTTCTCCAGAAGAGACTGACACAGACAAACAACTGGTGTCAGAGTTATGGACTAAAAATAAATGCCAAGAAATGCATAAAAGTATCCTTTGGGAAGTCATCCATCCCTGGTAACTATCATATTGACAACACACCCCTTAGAGTAGACCCAGTAGTTAGGCACTTAGGGACACACATAGATAGTAATCTAGCCTTTGATCATCACGTGACTACAGTGGTGAGGAAATCATTCTGTGTTGCGCAACTTATAAACAAAGGTATGGCATCATAGTCTAAGGAAGTCATTGTTCCACTGTATTCGGCATTCATCAGATCTATCATTGAATACAATGCCCCCTTTGGTATGTACCTAACCAGGCATATCCAACAACTGGAATGCTCACAGAGGTTCCTCACTAAAAGAATACAGGGCATAAGTAATATGACCTCTGCAGACCGCCTCAAGGCCCTATCCCTGTATTCTGTCTCCTACAGGCTTTTGAGGGGAGATTTATGCCTGGCATACAGGGCATTGTCAGACCCCACTCTGATGGATCTCCTGCATATCCACAAAACAAACAGTACCATAATTACCTGTTCTAAAGACTTAAACCTTGCCTTTGATATAAATGGGACCTGCTGGACAGATAGGAATGTATCCCAAAGTCAGTGGAAGAGCTTGTAAGATTCTGGTTTGCAAAGAATTTTTGATGCTAAGCACCACATCAGGATTTACAGAAGTGCCTCAGTGGAGGAAATGCAGAGCATATTGACAACAGCCATTGATACAACATTAACAAAACAGCTAAAAATGTGTGTGGCAATGGATAATAGTGTGCTTGTTGATAACAGTCAAAACATCCAGAAGTCTAAATCTCAAGATGCACTCACTCGAAGTGCTCCTCAAAATGGAGAATGTTGACATTTGTGCTGTAATGGAGCCCTGGTTTAAAGAGGCTGAAAGCACCCATGCACTTCCAGGCTACAACTAATTCCATACCTTTTGGCCCCAGAATATGGCCTGAAGCTCTAAAGGTGGTGGTGTCTCCATATTCATAAAGGATATGCACACCTCTAGACTGGTAGCCCAGCATAACGCATCTGAGATACTCCAGTTACAACTAACACTAGGCAAGATGGCAATACAGGTCATAGCTTGCTATAGGATGCCAACCATGTCCTTAGACTCTCACTCCGTGTTCCTAAGCACCCTGGAATCTATCAAAATCCAGCCCAATACTCTCATACTGGGAGACTTCAACTATCCTTCCATCAATTGGGAAAACTACTCATGTACCAATGCACAAACTCAATGCTTCCTGAAATTCATATTTTCCAGTGCCCTGGACCAGCTCATTCAAACCCCCACTAGAGGAAGCAACATCCTCGACCTGGTTATCACTAACATGGGTGACCATTGCTCTACACCTATAGTCAATTCCTCCCTGTTTAGATCCGACCACATACTGATCATCATGGAAATCTCCATATTACTTACACCCGCTGCAAAGGTGGTCACCCTAAAAATCTCCTCCAAAGCTGACTTTGGGCCACTAAAAATAGAGGTGGCTAATTTCACGGCACCCATGCCAGTGGAAAATAGCTGCATGGCTGCTGACTCATACACAAATGTATGGAACTAGCCATACCAAATAGAACCAAGATGCTCTCCTCCAAAAAAAGGATGCCAATCTGGTGGTCCCCAGCCATCAATAAACTCTACAACAGAAGGAAGAAACTGTTGCAGAATAAGGTGAAGTCCCAAGACTGGAAAATCTCCCTTATCTGCCTCAACAAACAACTGAGATCAGTTATCAAATCCTCTAAAGCCAGCTATGAAGGCAGAATTGTGATTGACACTAAAAACAACCACAAAGCCTTCCATAGCTCTATCAAGAACCTCCATGGCAATACCCAGATTTTTTCTGAGCTATTGCACAATGGTACCTCCTATAATGAGCCAACAGATATAGCTAACATACTGGCCGACAGATTCAGTACTAACTTTACCTGTCTCCCCCCAAAAAGGGCCAATCACAATATCAGAAGAATGCCTGGTACCCAACATTTCTGCAGCACAGGTAAAAGCTGCATTGTCCAAGGCCAAGAATACAACATCCATGGGACCTGATAATATCCCTGGATGTGTTCTACATGAACGCCCAAGTGAGAACTGCTCTCTCCAAAGCAAAAAACACAGCATCCATGGGACCTGATGGTGTCCCCGGCTGTGTGCTCCACGAACTCAACGAGGAATTAAACCCACAGCTAGGACAGCTGTTTAATCATAGTCTTACCTCTGGATACGTACCCAGGGAGTGGCGCACTGCAACTGTGGTCCCACTTCACAAAGGCGGTGCCTCCACCGACCCTGGAAATTACCGGCCCATTAGCTTGACAAGCCTTATCTGCAAAGCCATGGAGAGGATCATAATGGACCTCATAAATAAAGACATAGGGAATTTGCAGACTTTGGATCCATCCCAGTTTGGCTTTGTCAAAGGCAGATCATGCCTTCTAAACTTGGTTGACTTTTTCAAACAGTCACCAAAGCCATTGATGAGGAAAGGCAGTCCATACAGCCTACCTCGATCTGGCGAAGGCCTTTGATACAATACCCCACTCGGGTATCATTGAAAAACTCATCAGCTTAAATGTTAACCCATACATCACAAGATGGGTTGCAAACTGGCTGAGTGACAGAACCCACAGGGTCAGAGTTGCTGGCGCCATGTCAGACTCAAAGCCTGTCACAAGTGGTGTACCACAGGGCTCAGTCCTGGGCCCACTCTTGTTTGGCATCTACTTTTCCAAGTACAAGCAAACACAGGAGGGTTATGGCTGACAAAGTTTGCAGATGACTGCAAACTGGGCCATAGTAGAAAACACATCTGACACAGATATCCTTCAGAAGGGTCTCACAGAAACGGATAACTGGTGCCAGAGCCATGGCCTAAAGTTAAATGCCAAAAAATGCATAGTCATACCCTTCGGGAAAAACAAGGTTACCCCTAGCTACCAAATAGGTGGCAATCCACTGAGTGCAGAAGAAGTTATCAGGGACCTGGGGACCCAGGTTGATAGTAGTCTGTCATTCGACACCCATGTAGCTAAAGTAGTTAGGAAGACCTTCTACATTGCCCACCTTATCATGAAGGGATTCTCATCTAGATCAAGGGAGGTCATAGTCTCCCTATACTCATCACTCATCAGACCAATGATTGAGTACAATGCCCCATTTGGAATGTATCTGACCCGACACTTGCAGCAGCTGGAGAGGCCACAAAAGTTCCTCACCAAAAGGATAAAGGGTCTCAAACATCTGTCCTATGCTGCCCGACTGAAAGAACTCCAGCTCTATTCAGTCGCTTACCGATTGCTCAGAGGTGACCTTTGCCTAACATACAAGGCCATGTCAAACCCAGATTTGATGAATATGCTTCACCTCAAAAAATCTAGATCCGTCAGAGCCACAAGGGCGTATGACTTAATCCGCGACACGGCTATTAATAGGACGTGCTGGAGGGAGAGACTCATCACACAAAGACTCGCTATGCTGTGGAATAAAATCCCGGTATATGTGAGGCAGAGCACCTCGCTGGCCTTGTTCAAGAGAAATCTTGACCAATGGATGGGAGATCGCAGATATACCCCAGGGATTACCTCAGTGTCACTGCTCAACAGAGGCACAGCAAAATAATGGGTATAGTTCCCCATACTAAAGGGGTGGCGTAAGCCACAAAACTATGGGCTAGGCTTGTAAATGCCCTCGGGCAGATAGCCTAGTATGAACCTATGAACCTATGAACCTATGAACTACAAAATGAACTGGTACCACACCTGTGCACCCTGTTCAATCACAGCCTTACCTCAGGCTTTATCACTACCGAATGGTGCACTGTTACAGTCATCCCTCTCCATAACGGGGGAGCAACTACAGACCCTGGGAGCATCATCATGGACCTGCTTAACAAGAATATAGGCAATCTCCAAACTCTAGACCCCACTCAGTTTGGGTTTGTCAAAGGGAGAGCCTGCCTGCTTAACCTGGTTGACTTCTTCAAGGCAGTCACCAAGGCTGTGGACGAGGGTAAGGCAGTGCATACAGCCTATCTCGATCTGGCCAAAGCCTTTGACACCATTCCCCACTCGAGAATTATTGACAAACTCACCAAACTAGGCATCAATCCTTATATCACTAGGTGGTTTGCAAATTGGCTCACAGACAGGACCCACACAGTGAAAGTAGCGGATTCTAAGTCAGACTGCTGACCAGTCACGAGTGGAGTCCCACAGGGCTCAGTCCTGGGCCCTCTCCTGTTTGCATCTACTTCTCAGAAGTCCAAGCCAACACAGAGGAACTCTCTTTGACCAAGTTCACAGATGACTGCAATCTGGGAGTCATTATTAACTTCCCAAGTGATGCAGACATCCTACAGAAAGGCCTCACTGAGACCAGTGACTGAAGTCAGAGCCATAGCCTTAAGCTTAACACCAAAACATGCATTATCATTCCCTTTGAAAAAACTCAGTCCCCACTAATTACCATGCCATTGGAAGCCCGCTAAACACTGAAGGTGCTATAAGAGACCTGGGCACCCAGGTGGACAGCAATCTACCTCCGACCACCACAAGTCCTTCTATGTGGTACATCTCATAACCAAGGGTTTTGCATCCATGAAGAAAGGGGTCATCATCGCCTCTACTCATCCCTCATTAGACCAGTCGAGTGTAATACCCCATTTGGTATGTTCCTCACCATATAGCTAAAGCAGCTGGAAAAGCCACAGAAGTAACTCACAAAGAGGATCCTAGGCCTTAAACACATGTCCTGCATGGACAAACTCAAGAAACTTCAGCTATTCTCAGTCTCTTATCATCTACTTAGAGGTGATCTGTGCTTGACTTACAAAGCCATGACTGACCCAGCCCTACTAGAAATGCTACAGCTAAAGAAATCCCAATCCCACCACATCACACACTCCAGTAATCTCAAGCTCATTACCATAATGAACAGAACATGCTGGAGGGACAGGTTCATCACCCAGAGATTGCCCATACTCTGGAATAAGCTTCCTATCCATGTCAAGCAGAGCACCTCGCTGCCCCTCTTCAAGAAAAAACTTGATGAGTGGATGGGTAACAGAAAGTTCACCCCAGGGATCACTCATGTGGCTCTACTGGATAAAGGCACTGTGAAATAACATGGGATGGCCAGGGCAATTTTATGGGCTAGGCTTGTAAGGGCTCCAGGGCCATTAGCCTAGTACACACCTATGAACCTATGAACAGGTAATGCACACAAAGTAGAATGTTAGCATGCTAATCTAGGGCACTGTTATGCTAGGAAAGGATAGAGGGAAATGACAAATCTGTGTTAAGACCAGAATGCCACATTTATGCTCTTGACAATGAGGATAGAAAAATGACAAGTTGCATAGTCCATAATAATTAGACATCAATAATAATAAGACATTAATAATAATAATAGATGGAAATTTCAGAATAACAGACAGTAGACACAGATGAGGACAGAATACAGGGTTTGGATAATATACAGCAGCATTCATAAAGCACAGTTGTACAAGGCAATTAAAATGGCATAAAGTGCAAAATGATGCAGTGGCAACTGGCACACATGGCAACACAGTGTCAAAGGCAAGCATGGTCTACCCTCTAAAGAGTGTAATTAAACAACTAGTAAGACAGCAGGTACAAAACATGTCTGGATTCAGAAAGCTGTCCAAGTAAATATACTTGTACACCAGATACTGTCAGTGAAATATGTCATGCAGACGTATACCACTGTAACTGAAATGCAGCCACAGTATCCATGTATAGACACCTATGTATAGAAGCTATTTAGCTAAGCCCCTATGAAAAATATGATGAACCAAGGTGCAAAAAATGAAAAACATATAAGGAATCAGAGTACAAAAAACAAAATCCTGCAGACATGTCCCACTTCATGCCAGTAAAAAACAGCTAGGCAATATGCACACATTCTGGAAGTAGCAGCAAAAAGTTGTGACCAATACAGAACAGTGGTAGTCAGATGAACATACATACATATAAAGTCTGCCTGCAACAACTGAAGATTCAGGGATTGCAAAGTCATATCTAGTAAAATAGTTGGCCCCATCATAAAAATCTGATGGCCACAAGCAGCTGTAAACAGTGGTCATCGAAGAAGGCTCTAATGTCTATAGAGACTAGACTGAATACCTGGAAGTTGACTGGAGGAAAAGCAGTGGAGTGCAAGGAGATTTTCATAGCTATAGAGACTCAGGAAGAAAAGGAATTAGGCAGAGCAGAAAAAGAATGGCAACATGTCAAAACAGCATGTGTAGAGATGATAGAATAGATCTACAGTAAGGCCACTTGTGGAGATGTGGTTCATTAGGGGTGCAGGAAGAAATGGGAGATAGAAAAAACAAACCAGGGTAAGAAGAAATACTAGTTGACTAAAAATGAGACTAATAGAGCAGTTGCAATGGGAAAAAAAATGACGTCAATGAAACTCTACCAGCTACTAGAAAAAGAAATTGAGTAGAAAGCACAAAAAAGCTCTATCAGATTGCAAAGAAAAAACAGAAAGACAGAGAAGAGAGTTGATACACACCATTCTTAAGGGATGCTAGCATGTTCTCACAATGTCCAGAGGGAATCAGGAGCAGATGGAAGAAGTACTTAAGAAGTTTCTGAACAAAGAAAACCCATCAGAAACTGTATTGCTGCATGCACAGCCTATGATGAAAGAGGATGGAAAATCTACCCTAGAAGAAGTGTAAAGTGCTCTAAAGAAAATGAATTCAGGGGAAACAGCAGGACTACTGCCTACCTTAGTAATGCATGCTAACTATGACCCTAACCCTAATCCCACACCTTCCTTAAAAAAACCCTTCCCATAACACTAATACTACATAAGAGTAGCACAGGCATGCACACATGCATCAACACATATGCACAACACTAGATCTATCACCTTGCTTAACCTTTATTCTAACCCTAACCAGCAAGCACTACTACAAATACCAAATCTATCCCTTTATGTAACTCCCCACTCTAACCATAACCTGCAATCACACACACACACACACACACACACACACACACACACACAAAAAAAAACCCTACCACAAATTCACTTATCCGTTTTGGCAAAAATAATATATGTAAATATATATATATATATATATATATATATATATATATATATATATATATATATATATGTATATAGATTTGTGTGTGTGTATCTACTTAAATTAATGCTAATAATATCAGCATTCAAAATATCTACCCAAAATATGTAAAACGCAAAATGTTGAGAAAATCCGTTTTATAGCAGGGAAGGGCATATGGTCTTTTGCAACTGAAGTGTGATCTCAGAGTTGATATATTTAAGTAATGGCTGTAAAAATTGCAATTTGTGGCGAACATCATTGTTGCCATGAAACATTCAAAATATGCATGTGGCAGATGATTCTGCTACTCCCATGTCTATGATATTAGCTTCTGTAGCTGCTGTGTACATCACACCTGTTACACTCAGATAGCAACCTTGTAAGGGAGCACAGATTTGTTTTGGCAGTGTTGTTATTATACCTACAACTGTAATACACATCATGTTGCTGCTATTTGTTTCCCAGGACATACATATAAATATGCATTTTATTTCTTATAGATTACATTTTCAGTCAGTATCCGCCCTTCCTCCCTCTCCTTCATAATGGGTCCATCTCATCATCGGCATTGTGGAGAGGTTCTGACAAACCACTTCTTCTGAGTCTTGAACTGTCTTAATACCAGACACAGCTAGAAATTGTTAGCCTGTCATAAGTGTCCTGCAGAAGACAGATGCATTATGTGATGAAAGTGCACATAAAACCACTGTAAATGCTGATAACATAGACTCCTTGTATCAGGAACAATTTACCATGGTACCATGACTGCAACTAGCTAGAATGGTGGCAAATTCCCTGATATTTTGGCCATATCTGCCAGCATTGATGTGACTAATGCTTCAATCACTGATCATGACAGTACAACTGAAAATATCCTGATAGAGGATAACAGCAGACATTTTCAATCATTTCAGATATAGACTGCATCACATAACAGTGCGTGATTTATGGCAGGAGAGGCTATATCACCAGTGTCATTGAAGTGCAGGACGGGCTGACCTTACACATATGCAGGTAGTTTCTGCAGCCAGGGCATCAACAATGGTGTTCATGTAGAAGTAGCAACTGTGTCCTTGAACTCTTCTTTCCTTGCAGATGTATGAGACCATGATCCATGTTCTGCACTGAATGGACAGTGTCCTGATCAATGGTCATTACATCAAAAAGTGGCTCTATTAACAAATAATGCATACTTTGCCTGTAGTGTTAAGCAGTGTTATTGGCATGACACATGTCATTTCCATATTGTGCACTATTGCTGTCTGCATAAACTGTTAATTTTTTGATATAGCATCAATTCTTGTGTACTCAGCATATGATGATGAGTCAAAATGTTGACATTCCAGAGTTTATGTTCTTATATAGACAAGTCAAGGTATTTAAATCTGTCCTTGTAAAATACTGTAGTACATCTTTTGACAGAACATTAATAACTCAAAGTGGACAGCCTCCTAAGTCATCCACAGGTCAGGGGTAGAATGCCATGGTGTGTGTGTGTGCATGTGCATGTGTGGACATGTGCACACTTGCACGTGCATTTGTGTGCGTGTGTGTGTGTGTGTGTGTGTGTGTGTGTGTGTGTGTGTGTGTGTGTGTGTGTATGCACATGCACTCGGTAACTGTCCCTATATGTTCCATATCACGAAGCCTTGGATATGTCATCCCTCACTGGCCTCTGGGTTGTAACCATTGTTTTTAGATAAGAATATAAAACCACGTGTTCACATACCATGCAGATGCTGAAACATGAGACAGATGCATCTGTGCTGGCTACTTGTGCTATGATGTATATCTTATGTGTGTGCATCGGTGGTATCCAGGCATTTAAAACATGTCTTTGTCTGACAAATGTGCAACCTATCACAGAGTTTTCATGTTCCTAACTCTGCCTGTCTTTACCATGTGTGTGTGGATGGCATACTGGGTCATCAACCATAGCAGTATGAGGTAGATTACATCACCTCTGTGAACAAGTGAGGGAATATCTGTAGTGGAATATGTTGCGCTCACCTAATGCTCTGCTATACATGCTGTATATTCAGCATTGGTGACTAATGTAGGATGTGTATAGTTACCAGTCATCTGTCCATGTGGGATTTTGCTCAGGAAGAATGACTGGTATAGTCAGCACATGCACAATATGTGTGTGTCATATACACTATCACTGTGTCCAACACACATATGGCTAATCAGGTTGTCAACACTGTATCCACCCTGACGACTGTCAGAATAATAGCCCTTACAGTGGAAGTATAGTGCTCCAGCATGATAATTCGGTATTTTAATGAAAGTGCAGATGACGTCTAAGTTCAGACATAGAAATCATGCAGGGTTTTTTGATATCTCTGGGCCATACAAAAGAATGTAATGTATTCCTGTTCAGGATTCAGTACTACTACCTGGGATACTCAAAGTCTTATCTATGGATGGGCAAAGTTTCAGGTGTACTGGGAACTGACATCTATGTACACACTGTGCAGCCAAGTGGTCCCTGCTTATCTTGTATATGGTGGGCAGCCAGCGTGTCCCTCATAGCCCAGTACTGGTCCAGGACTTCATAGTCAGTGCAGATGTGATGGGAAACCCTGAGATTAAATTGCATCATTTCCATTGTTTTTCCACTAGAGAATCACCACACAATGGCTATCCCCTGATGTTGACAGTTTGTACACTGCTTGTTGCCAACAAAGCAAATGGAGCTATTTCAGTATGTTCAGCATCCCCTATATCCCATTGCAGATGGTATTGGTGCGGCTCCTACCTCTTGTTAAATCGCATAGTAGATGCCAAATGAATCACTACCATTACTCCAAGAGTTCTTTGCGTATATTCACTACTTCCATATTGCCTTTAACAGGATTTCTTGAATCTGAAACCCTAGGATGAATGTATGCCTAGTAAAAAGAATCAAAGGGTCAGCATTAAGTACTGTCCAGAATCACTGTTACACACACACTTAAATGCACTCCAGGTAAGCAAAGGCTAACAGTGAAGTCTGAGTTCACTGCACAGTAAAGTGAAGGCCAATAGAATATTGTTATAGAAATAAACTTGCATATACATTTCTCTGCAGCACTCAAATTTAAAATAAAACAATTTAAACCCAATATCAAGTGGATAAATATCCAAAATGCTATTATTTTACTGTTGAAACAAAATAAATAATCCATTATTATCTATGGTAAAGGTGTCATCACACATCCAGTACTTGCAAAGTTGTTACCTTTAGCTATCCTGTTTTACAACACTAAAACATGTATTGTAAATGTGTTTACCATGTGTCTCACTTCATGAGGAGCACAGCAAATTACTTCTGCAAAACTTGAATTTATTTTAAAAAGATTGAATGAAATGTGCTTAAACCAAAGAACCACCCCTTAGGATATGGAACTTAATGAAGGCATAACTACAGAATAGGTTATGTTTAGCTGTGAATTTGGGTGATTTTCCCCCATGGTTGAGGTCAGGATGTTAACCCCCACACTCAGAAGTTGTTTCACTGTCTGCAAACTCAGCAAACTGTTTGGGCAAAACTCAGTTTTATTGAACTGTGACTTGGCCAGTTGCACTGTCCCCAGTGACTTATTGCTTTGTTATACTGTCCCATTGGCCACCAACTATGATCAAGTTTCTCCACAATAAAAAAAGTATTATTTCTAAATCTGTGGTTTGGGTACCAGTGTTACATATCTCATATATATTAGAACATGTCTTATGTTAAGTATGAAACTGAAGAAATATAAAATAAATATGAAAGAGTCAAAGGGAGCACTCTTTAGAAGTTGTTCCCTGGGGCTGTAATTTAGTGAGCCATTTCTAAAGCTCAGTACCTTAATGATTGTAGCGTAATTAATCATGGAATGACTAAGTTGCAGAGGTAATTAGCACTTATTGCTTTTTTTGGGTGGAGGTCAAACATGAAAGATTGTCAATGACAACAAACTGAAGGAGAAAAAGAAAGTATCTAACTACTACATATTGCACTAAAGCACAAATATTTCTCATGTGAGTATCATATCTATGTGTGTGTGTGTTTTGTAAATATATATCTGGAGAATGAGTGTGTGGAGAGATGGCTAGAATGCAAGAAAGAGTATGGTGTTAGAAATATATGGTTTTCAGAAGGGCAGAACTATGTTCTGGATTTTGGTCATCTAGAATGAATCAAACAAGTGAAGTGTTTGTGTCAACATATGCCACAAACATGGATGCTAGAGAAAAAAAGTATTATGGAAATATATGTATTTAGCAGAAACACTGATAATGATTTACTTATCAAGAAACTTGATGTATCTTAACTGGTTAACACTACCCTTTTGTGCTTTTTTTATGGATTGTCAAGAGATCTATACCAGGTCATGTTTAGGCTGGGAGTTCCCTGCACAAAGAACTTAAGAAATGAAGACACTCCACTCTCAGAATCATATATTGTCACTTTCTGGCTAGATTATTTGCTGTTTCTCAAACAGATATGTCATATATACCATCTGGTTATGTATCTTCATTCATATGTAAAACATCTTTCTTTTGTGCTTTATTTCCTCAGTATAATTATGTAATGATTATTCTTCTATGTATTGTGTACTGTACTCTGGGCCTAGTATATGGTTGAAAGGGTTTTGCAACAGTTCACCCACCTGTATGTTTCAAAACAATTATTATATTAAAAAGTCACACTACTTTCTTTCTTTTTGATGTACTACAAAGTAAACATTCTTTTAAAAACTTCAGATCTTCCCTGGTAGTCCTATGAAAGGGACTTACAAACTATGGAAAAAGTGAAGTCTTGGAGCAGATTCAGAAGAGCACCATATTACTGAATTACACACATATTACTGAATTACACACATCACAGAGTATCATTCACTACTGCGGTGGTGGTGCTGCGGTATTGTTGTCGCCTCACAGTAAGACGTTGTCTGGTTCAATTCTCAGTAAGACCATCTTATGTGTAGAGACATGTGTGAATGGGCATACCTTCGTGGAAGGTTGTGCATCAGGGCTGGCAACTCGGCACATAAAAATCTACTGCCAATCATTAGCGGACTGGAGTTCTGCTGTGGCGACCCCTAACCGGGAAAAGCTGAAAGACACAACAACAGAGTATCATTCACTGATGATATGTAAGTGAAAGCAGGACTTCTACATTTGTTTCCTCCAAAGATAAAGTGGGAAAGAATATAGTAGCACTCTACAAAAAAAAAAAATAGCGGTATAGGATATCATAAAGCAAGAATTGTGGAATTTGTTACTTTATTGTTTGTGATTCAAGTGGCTATTACACCAAAGTTTCAAATATCACAGGTGTTTGAAAGCATGCCTGTAAAACAGTCATCAGGCCAAATTGTTTCCTATGATTTCATCACTTGGGTGGCACAGTGGTTTAGCGGTTAGCATTGTTGCCTCACAGCAAGATGTTCTTTGAATCAAGTCTCAGTTATGGTACCTACTGTGTGGAATCTGCATGTCCACTCTGTGTTCACATGAGTTTCTCCCTGGTGCTCTGGTTTCCTTCCACATTCCAAAGACATGCAGTAGGTGGATTGGGCATTCTAAATTGGCTCTAGGTGTGAGAGTGTGCATGCAAGTGTGTGTGGTGCTCCCTCAGAGAAGGGTTTGGCCATGGGCTAGCAACCTGAGTCTGCAAAACCCATATCTGCTACAGAAACAATGAGTGCTGAAAGGTGCTCGTTGCCCAATGTACCACATGGTGCTTAAATGAGAGAGAAATTTAGTTTTTCCATCTTGAAACTCACCAATTAATGGAGCTGTGGGCAGCAGCACAGACTCTGCATGATGCCCTATAGAGGGAGAGCTGGACAGACCAACCACTTTGTGCATCTACTGTTGTGCGCAGTATCCTCAAGACAGAAGAACACTTTTCAGAGACTATGTGCCATGGCAGGGCTAGCCACTTGACTGTGTAATATATGGCTCTAGGTGATTTGGTCATGTTGACTAATGTCGCCAAAATGGGAATAGGTAGTTACCGGTGATAAGTGGGTTGAGGACCCAGCCTACTCTGACTTACGCCAGGGACCCATGCTAATGTTGGGAGGGGTGTATGTGCTCCTTTTGGCCAGTGTGTGTCTACCATGAAGCCCAGCAGCCCTGGGTCAATAAGCTACTGGCCGTCCGGTGTCTAGTTGCCCAGCCTGGGTTACCTGGGATAACTTTGTTGAGTGAAAGCTGGACATAAAACCAACCAACCTGTGAAACATGACCTGAGAATTGCTACGATTAATGAAGATTCACTGACAGGACACAGCTTGGAAGTGGATGACATGATGATATGGAGCAGGCTGGACATTCTATGTATCCAAGAGACAAGATGTAAAGGCAGTGCAGCAAAGCCACTTGGCTTGGGATCCAGAGTCTATATACTACTCAGGAGGGGGACAGGCTAGAAATGGCGGGGGAATTGTGGTGAAAGAGAGTCTTCAGAAGGCAGAGAGGGCCATCATCAGAATTAATGACAGACTCATGGCAATCAGACTGCACTGTAATGATAGGGCAGTATTCATAATCTCAGCCTATGCCCCATGGCAGGGTTGTGATAGTGAGGAAAAGAGTGCATTCAGACAGCAAGTGCAGGGCCTACTAGATAAAACAGGACAACATCAACTGGTATTGATAATGGGTGACTTGAATGCATATGTCAAGACAGACAGAACAGGGTATGAGGACTGCCTGGGTCCACAAGGGTGGGGCAACATGAATAAAGAAGGAGAAGACATTATAGACTTCTGTCTGGCAAATGGTTTGATAGTAGCAAGCATATAGTTCAGAAAGAGAGACAGTCAGAAGATCACATGCAAGAATGGCCAACATGCAACTCAGGTAGACATCCTACTAGTAATGAAAAGGCACTGGGGTAGAATCCATGATTGCAAAGTCATCCCTAGTAAAACAATCAGCCCACAGCATAAACCATTGGTTGCCACAATCAGCTGCAAGCAGTGATCAGAGAAGGCTCTAAGGTCAACAGAAACCAGGCTGACGACCTGGAAGCTGACTGGAGAGAAAGTATGACAGTTCAAGGAATTACTCAGGGCTCTAGCACCCCAAGAAGAGGAAATAGGTGGAGCTGAAGAAGAATGGCAACACTTCAAAACAGCTTGTGTTAGGACTACAGAACAGATATGTGGCCGAGCCAGGTATGGAAATAAGGTACATAAAGAAAGCTGCTGGTGGAATGCAGCGGTCCAGGAAGTCATCAAAAGAAAGAAGGAGTGCAGGAAAAAATGGGAGATAGAAAAGACTGACCAGACTAGGAAGGAATACTGGTTGGCTAACAATGAAGCTAAGGAAGGAGTTGGAATAGTAAAAAATAGGGCATTAGAGGCACTCTACCAACCTCTCGAAAGTGATTTGGTAGGTGGTACAAAGAAACTAGATCAGGTTGCAAGGCAAAGACAGAAAGATAAAGAAGATAGTCAGACACCCTTCATAAGGGATGCCAGCAACAACCTGCTCACTAGTCTACAGGGCATCAAAGGCAGATAGAAGGGGTATTTCCAGCAGCTTCTGAATGAAGAAAACCCCAGAGAAGCTGTACTGCCCCAGAAATAGCCTATGATGAGAGAAGAAGAAAAGCTTACCCTAGAAGAAGTAAGAATAACACTAAGGAAAATGAAGTCAGGGAAAGCAGCAGGCTCAGATGAGGTCACAGCAGATATGATAAAGATGCAGGTTGAGATGGGGAGAAATGGATCCTGTGGGAACTCATAGCAGTGTGGAGAGAGGGGCATATTCCAGATGACTAGAGAATAAGCATACTTGTGCCAGTGTACAAGAACAAAGGGCACATCCACAACAGTGGGCAGTACAGAGGCATCAAACTCCTGTCACACTGCATGAAAGTTGTGGAAAGGGTGACTAGTAAACAGATATGCAGAACAGCAGAATGTAAGATGGGAGATGAGCAGTTCAGATACAGATCAGGATGGAGCACAATTGATCCGATGTTTGCAGTGAGGCAGATAGTTGAGAAGAAAATAAAGGTGAGGAAAGAGTCCAACTGGGCATTCCTAGACTTGGCAAAATCATATGACAAGGTCCTAAGAAAGCTGATTTGGGTAGTACTGTGGTGGTTCAAAGTCCCAGAAACAGTGGTAGGATTAGTGCAGGTGATGTCCAAGGACCCAGTGACTCAAGTATGAACAGTCTTCAGCCTCACAGAGGGGTTCCCAGTGGGAGTTGGTGTACATCAGGGTTCAGCTCTGAGCCTACTGCTATTCACACTGGTGATGGTCTACATTAGCAAACAAATTGGAGAGTACAGATCAACAAAATTACTGTATGCAGATGATGTGGCATTACAGGCAGTCTCTGAGCAAGCACTTCAGTAAAGGTTAGGGGAATGAAATGCAAAACTGAAGGCACATGGAATGAAACTAAGCAGAGGTAAGACAGTGGTAATGGCAGCAAATTGGGGAAATCAGAAGAAACTGAGAATAGAGATAGAAGGGAAGATAGTGGAACAGGTTAATAGCTTCAGGTATTTGGGAGGGGTGGTTGAGGACAAGGGAAGACTGAATGAAGAAGTCAAAGCTAGAATCAGAGGGGCTGCAGCCAACTGGCATAGAGTGTCAGGTGTAGCCTTTAACAGAAGAATGCTAAAGAAGTTGAAAACTAAGACGTGCAAGACAGTGGTGTGACCAGTACTACTGTTGGTACAGAAACCTGGGCAGTAAATGCAGAGCAGATGAAGAAGCTAAAGCTGATGGAAATGAAATGCTTGAGAAGGGTGGTAGGATGCACACTGTGGGACAGACAAAGAAATGAGAAATGAGGACATAAGAGCAGAAACCAAAGTAGCTCCAACAACAGAAAAGAAAGAAGGTAAGAGGAAGAGAGGATGTCCAGCAAAGAGGTGGATGGATTGTGTTTAAGAAGATCTGTGACAGTCAGGCACGAGTGTTGAAAAAGGCAGGAGTGTGGCACTGAATTGAGAGAGATGGCAAAAATTAACACAATACCCCGACCCCATGAAGAAAATGGGATAAAGGGGGAAGATGATGATGATGATAATGATGATGAGAGATTTGGTCACTTGAGTTGCTTCTTTGTGTTAAAGTTCTACCCCATCACATAGATATTCCACTGTTATAACTTCCAGAATGCTATGTACATTATCCCATTTGCTGACATTTACATAAAGTACATAAAGTACTATTTCTTATTCCCCTTTACATTGATAAAAATTCATGTTTATTCTCACCCTCTCTCTTGTATGTGTGTGTGTGTGTGTGTGTGTGTGTGTGTGTGTGTGTGTGTGTGTGTGTGTGTGTGTGTGTGTGCACGCTCGTGTGTGTGTGTGTGTGTGTGTGTGTGTGTGTGTGTGTGTGTGTGTGTGTGTGCATGTATATGTGGATCTGTGTGTGGATATGTGTATGTGAGTATTATATTCATATAGTTGATTGTCACTTTTCAAATATCTTTGTTCTGCAAGTTCTTTCAATATAATGAGTTCATATTTTTTTCACTGTTTTTACCCCTCCCATCCATCATATTACTGACCCGGCTCCCCGGCACCTGTCCAGGCAAGGTCTATCAGCTATCTTCCATACCCTCTGGTACATCCGAGCTGGTCATGGAATGAAAACACTAGGGGCATGGCATGTCTGAGATTCCACTCTAGGGGGGTTATTTTTACTTGAGACCTACCTGTTTTACCCCCACCATTGAGGAGCAGATGTGAAATGGAAATGTGCAGTGTACTGCCCCACCTCTGCAGTAGCTCAACCAAGTCTCCAGTCTACTTCCCTCTTTAAGCAATCCTACCTTGGGGTGTCTCTAGCCTCCACCAGGACTCATCACCACAGATGCTCACGAGCATCACTGTAGGCACCCATGGGACAGCCTACTTACCCCAGGATGACAACACCCATCCCTCCTACTGGTCCATCAAGTACCCGAGCCACTAATCAAACCCAGTTGCCTGAGTCCTATTCATGGCTTTATTCCACTACAACACCAGAACAGCTGACTTATTAATATTATAACTTAAGAATGTGGAAATTCAAAGTTAGTTATAGTAATGAAATGGGTACAAGAGTGTTCTCTGTGAGGCTTTCCTGCATGTGAAATATAGTAGAATTTTTACATCTATTCAGTGAAATGGGCTGATATGAAATTTGCTGAAAAGTAACTAGATTACACATACCTTAACCATATATATATATATATATATATATATATATATATATATATATATATATATATATATATATATATAAGAACCGTTGATCAAATAAACAATACAAACTGCTTAAAAAACCTTGACAAAACTCAGAGTATAGATACCACAGGATAAAAAACAGGAAAATAGCTCTATGTAACTTCTAAATAAATGAGACTTGTGTAGCGCTTTTGTTCCTTCTTTATTAAACGGAACTTCATCTGTGTCAGTAAAATTAAAGCAGTATTTTTAAAGAAAACATTTGTCAGCCAAAATTTCTAAACAGCCAATGAAAAAGCCAAATAAAAGAAGATAAAATCATGTGACTCACAAAAATAATGTGACTAACAAAAATCATGTGACTCAACTCGTGACTCACAAAAATCATGTGACTCATAAAAAATCATATGACTCACAAACCATGTGACTTAAAAAGTCATACCATTCAAAAATATACTAAAGCACTGGAAAACCTTCATTAACCTCATACAAACACAACCTATACATTTTACTTGATAAAAATAATATACTTCTTATTTGATTTCCCCTATCTTATAAGACGTTAGCCTTTAGTAAACATTTCATATTTGTGCTTTCATTTAAACCAGGGACCCTATCTGATCTCAATTTAATCTGACATTTTAGCTCCCTTGTTTCTAAAAATTATTACATCCCTTAATGAACCTATTGGTGTCAACTTGTTCAAGCACAAAAACTTGAAATTTCTTTAAGTTACTACAATTTAACCTGTGTTTGGCTAATGCATTGAATTTAATAGCTTGTATGTGTTCAGTTATTCTGGTACATAACTCTCTAGTACTCTTACCAGTCAATTAGCTTTGTATGCTATATTGGAGCTTTGACAGGTGTATTATGTTTTAGCTGTGACTGCAGTGTCGAAATGAACAGAACTGACATTGTTTATAAAGTAACATTTTTGCAATTACCACAGCTGAATGTACCAGCTGAATGTAACAACAACTCCTTTAAACTTTTCTAACATTTTAATATCCCTACCTGGGTCATTTTCTAATAAACTTCTGATGTTTGATGACTTTTTAAAAACAAACAATGGATGTTCACCAATAATTTTAGCTAATTCCTCATTTCCTAGGATGACTTTGCAATTGGTTGTGAAAATATTTCTCACTTGACTCGAATCTACAGTCATGGCAAGTGGAAAGGCTAAAGTCATGTCTGTTGGGGTCTCTTCATTTTTTGTAAACTTTTTTTCTATCTCTTTAACCAAAATAGGAAAAAATTTTTCTACCCTATATTGGGTTATTTCCTGGTTAATCTTCTCCAAACCACCAGCCAGATAGTCTCTGGAAAGAAAAATGTATTTAATAAACTTGACTTCTTCTAAACAAATGTAATGTCTACAGATTAGCTGGCTTGCTTTGATGAGCTGACCTCTGTAAATCTTCAATTTCATATGTTTGGGATGGTAATTACAAAAATGTACATAATTGTTTCTGGAAGTCTTTTTCCTGTCGATGGCACTATAAAATGTATTCTTGGAAATATCCATTTCAGTTTTCACATCAAGGAAATTTAAACTAGTACCAGTCCTACTAAAAGTAAATGTTAGCCAAGAAATGCTCTAATTAACTTGCCTGAAAAACTCATCAAATGTTTCTTTACTGCCTTTCCATACAAAAAATAAATCATCTATAAACCATATATAAGCCTACATACTGAAAAGGTTCTGACTTTATTAACCAGTTATTTCCTACCAGCATAGTACTAGGTTGGCAAATGCTGGTGCCACTTTGGCACCCAAGGCCACATCTGACACTTGCTGGTAAACGGTTTGATCAAATTCAAAGAAATTATTCTTTAATGCTATCTTTGTTAATGTTTCTATGATATTAATCAGAATGGTGTCTGTTTTATAAGCTGTTTCCAAGTACTGTCGTATAAATTGAACACCTTGGTCTTGGTCAATGCTGCTACTGTATAAGGCAGTAACATCTATGGTGGCCATAAAAGTTTCATTGTCTAAAAAATTTGTATTGTCTCAAATTGTTCAAACATATATATGTTTACAATCAAAAGGGCAATCAGACTTCATTCAAATTCCGTATGTCCAATCGCCCAAATCGACAATTTGAAATAACGAAAAAAAATGTTGAAATGCACAACAGCGAATGCTAGTGTGCATCGCTGTTGTGCATTTCAACATTTTGAATGTAGATCGCACTATAGTGGGGATCGGAAATGTACCCTTTCCCTCACTGTAATGTGATCTCGGAGTTTGTATATATATATATATATATATATATATATATATATATATATAAGTAGCAGAGGGTGTGGGGGTGCAGGTGGGCTTGCCCCCCTGCAAAAAAGTAGCTTGTTGGTCTATGAGTTTTATTCTCACTTGGGGTTTTAGATGTCCTGGGTTCAAATCCCACACAAACCAAGTGTTTATAAGGAGGGCTGGCATAATGGTTAAGATCTTTACCTCATAGATATGAAGTGCAGGGTTTGATTCTGTCTGTTGACTGGGCTTGTAATAGTCTGCCAACTGACAGCATAACATTTACCTATTGCTTGGGGGCTGGCATAATGGTTGAGGTGTTTACCTTACAAGCATGAGTGCAGGGTTTGATTCTAACATAGGGTAACTGGCTAGGCTTAAAATGGCCCACACAGTTACTTAGTCTAGTACTAATCTATGAATCTATGAAGCTATATACACACATGTGTACATGTGTGTGTGTGTGTATGCATATGTATGTGTCTCTATTAATATATAGATATATAGGCAGACATTTCTGTCTCATGCTCCCACTTTCTTAATACAATGTGGCTTTTTGCTGTCATTTCCTTTCCTTCTTTGTATCTTCAAGCTGTTTCTTCAGTTGCATCATCTCTCACTCTTTTTCTCTTCATTTTCTTTCCTTCTTCAAAGCAGTTCAACTCTAACTGTAATATTGTTTATTCGAGCTGCACTTTAAATTAATTTGGGAACAACTAAGTGATTGTTAACTGCATGTTTTATATCTACATTCCCTGCCTGGTTGTCACCTCATCCATAGGGCTGAACTTCAGCTGTATGCCAGGCAGCTGTTAAGGCATCCTTGTTCAATCCAGTATGTAGGAGTCACTTTTTTGCACTCTTTAACAAGCTTTGCCACTGGCACCTTTGAATAACCTTCAGAGTTCATTTTTGCCTTTGTCCCAGCTATGACTTTTGAAATAACTATTATGCAATATATATTGCTGTACACTTTTCCTTGTGTTTGCAAGGGTACACGCATGCTTTGATTAACAAGCTATTTTTTTTTCTGGCTTTGATGAGTTCAGGGGTTATGGACCTTAAAGCTGCACTGTAGGAACCAAGTAATGTTAGAATGTGCATGGGTTATGCAACTTAAATGTGTACCTCTATTACCAACTATTTGAGGTGCAGGGGTTTTAGGGCTTGAATTCTGCACCACTGCCAACAATTATGTTTGCAAGGGGCTGATTGATATTAAGAGTTTATGGAGATCGTGCACTTCTGTCTCAGATTATGACCAGCAACTGCCATGCCCAAGTAAGTTTTACATTAAGCAGCTACTGAACAAGGTTATAACCACTGGTTCCCCATTCTCTTCTGCTACAGTCTTACTAATAGCAAGTTAGACTTAATCAAACTATTTTATCTAGTCACAAACAATATTTTTCCGGAGAGGCTTTCCAGTGACAATACAATGTTCCTATGTTCATGATATATATACTATCACAAACTAGACTAACCTAATATTAATGTCTTAGTTACAAACATACCTCCCAGAAGTTCATAGACAAATGTTTTTATTCAAAATAGGCTTATGCCGACAGTCACACCAACCTGCAACATACTTTCATAAATTAAAAAATAAAAATGCTCTATTTAAGAGAAAAAATAAGTGAAATGTAGCAAGACAAAAAGAACAATTAAAATATATAAGCCAGTAAATTATCACTGCAGGGAAAATTTAAATAAACTATCTTTAAATGAATAAATGACAACATACAACTAACTACAGCTAAATAAATTGCTCCCACCACTTTCTAGAGAAAACCATTCTTTAACTACCACTATTTCACTAAAAAACATCAAGCTGTTATAGTTAGCATATAGGGAAGTTATGAGACATTTAGCTTATAGTACTTGGGAAAGCAGCCACTGTAGTAAAAGCTTTTCTGCTTCATGTTGAAAATAATTTAAGCTCATAAGCCAACACAAAAAATACAGGAATATTCATTTAACTTTCTCTGCAAGTTCGCTGTTTCCGAAATTCAAACAAATTCCCAAACAGAAAGGAAAGAACAGAGGTTGCAGCCTTGGTTAGGTACTTATACGAGATTAGTATGATTTCAAAAAACACACACAGTTGCATTATAAAATGAGTAAATGTACCTTTTGTAGGAAGGACTGAGTGTTAATACAGCAATCTGTTCGTTTTTGTGCTGAGAATACAGTTATATATGTTACACATGTAATGAAATATATAACTTTTGATTTATCTACATCTAGGAAAATATTTAACTCTTGACAGGTAAGTCCATGTACCATCATTAGTCATTCCTGATATACCCTTCTGATACAGTATCTGCGGTGGTACTACAGATATTGCATTTGCGTTTTCTGCAAAAAATGTGGGTTCTATTTCTGTATCAGGTAGATCTGTTTCTGACAAAGTAGTGCAGTATAAGAGGTTACTGCACTCCTGGTGATCACCACAGTTAACAACAACAAAATTATGGTAAACATAAATATTCCCAGACCATTAGCAATCTTTTTCTCCACACCACTTACTTCAAAATATTAAACAATGCTTCATGAGAAATAGTATTACAAACTTTTTTCTATACCATCTATACACAGCAGTCCTAGTTCCTCGTTCTTCATATATTGCCTTTATAACTATCCATAACAATGAATGGACATCTCTATTAGAACAAATCCCAATGCACAAGGAAAATTCACATCCTTCAATGTCTCCCTCAATGTCTGCTGCAACATTACTGACAATAATCTGTAGTCACAATTAATCACAGTCACTGATCTCCAGTTATCAAAAATCATATCTGTCTTCTTCAATGCAAGTTTTAATACTGCCCATATCTTCATCAATCAATCATCCTACCCTTAATGAAGTCAGTCATTGATGAGAGAAATAACATAAATAAATATCTAACCTTCAACCCAACCCTTTATAATAATGGTCAGGAATCCCATGCTGCCCTAAGATTGAGTATTACTTTATTGTTTTAATGACAATTTATATTTAAAAAAAAAGAAAGAAAGGAAAAAGAAAAATACGTTCTGAAAGTCCCTTGTTACATTATCATAAATCAGTTCCATCCCCCAAAATTATAGTATGTCTTGTAAAAACAGTTTACAAAACTTCTCCGAATAATCATCAATAAAGAATTGAATTATCTTGCAAAGTTGTGACAAATTCTACCTACTTGTTATTTAATATTTTTATTCTATTTTCTATGTACCTTGTGCCACTTTTCAATACCCCAATTTTTTCCTTAATAACAAAAGTTTAAATCCACTTGCTTGGAACAACTTATAAAAGTTGCTCTGCAATCCTAGGATTCTTCCTATCAATAGATTTATTATTGTATAAATTAAAATCAATATGCTGTTTCCATTCCTTCTCTCTTTTAGATTATCGGCCAGATTCAATAAAGTGTACACGGTTCCTTTACATTGTGTGAGTATAGTGCCACAGCACACACATGGTAGCACATTGTTTTAGACTGTGTAGAGATGAGCAAACAAGGTACACAATGTGTTATGCTAATTACAGCATAAACAGCTGACCTGTATGGTAGCAATCAATGCAAGATGGAGGAGCTATTCAACAAGCTATAAAGCAACCATGTAGACTCGCTGATGGTTTTCCCTGTGAATTCCAAAACCTTCTGGAATTCCACCATAGAAAGGAGTCTACACAGAAAAAATGTTATGGGCTACTATTGCTTTAATTCACATGTATGTGCAATGGGCTGAAGTCTATGCTGCTGCAAACAGACCAAGGCAAAGAAGAAGAGTTTTCAGACCCCATTTAACTTATCACAATTTACACGACATGGAAATTGTAGAGAGCTACAGGGTGGATAGAGACACACTACAGGAACTCTGCAACCTCTGTCATCTTCAACTCAGAGCCAGGGCAAACCAAGGGGAACTCATACCAATGAAGACAAAGGTATGTGTAGCACTTAGAATTTTAGCTACAGGAACCTTTCAGAGACCAACAGGGGACATTCTGGGGGTGTCAAAGGCATCAGCATCTAGGATCTTCTAATCATTTCCTGAATGCTATGCTACAACACAACAGTAACCACATATATTTTACCCACACTCCTGAGGACAGAGCCACAAATATGCAGGAGTTCTACTCTGTATCACACTACCCTGAAGAACTAGGTGCCATAGATTGCACACACATAGAAATTAAGGCAGCACCTGGGGAACAGGGAAGGCTCTACATAAATAAAAAGGGCTTCCACTCTACTAACTGCCAAGTCATGTGTAATGACAAGGGAATCATCTTGAATGTCTATGCTAGCAACCCAGGCAGTTACTATGACTCACTTATCTGGAACACCTTCCAACTGTATCAGTTCTTCACTAGGGGGGGATATCCCACAAGGTCCTTTGCTGTGGGATGCAGGTTATGCACTGGAACCGTGACTGATGACACCTACTAGAAATGTACACATGCCCGCTGGAGAATGCCATAATGAGGCACACGCTCAAACCAGAAATATCATAGACCATGTTTGGGCTGCTGAAGTTGTGGTTCCAGTACCTAGATATATCTGGGGGAGCCCTCCAGTACAATCTATGTACATGTACTGAAATAGTCACTGTATGTGCATACTACACAACATCATTCTGAGGAAACAGCCGCAACAGGATCAAGGGGGAAGGGTACAAATCCCACCCCTAATGGCAAGCTCACCACAGCCTCACGCAGGTGAGGAGTCAGAGGGGGAATCAACAGCTGCTGTGGGTGTAGACAGACATAGGTGTGCTCAATATGCCCTTGCATTGGCTAAGAGGCAACCCGTAGCACACTCACTTACAACCTAAGGGGCTAAAACCTTCCTCTTATGCACATACATATAGTAACATTGATGCCAGGCAACACTCACAACCTTGACTTACCTTTTTAATGGCTGTGTACTCCTAGCATCAGACAGAGTCAGGCCTGAACTAAAACTGTTGCAACTGCTGGATTTACAAGGTAAGCGTTGGACCTGAAATGTATTGTGTAATAATGCAAATGAATGGCATATCCTTGCATGTTGTTACTTAGTAATGTAAGCAAGTAAAAGGTGGGTGAGTTGCACAGAAATGACTTTATCATGTGACAGTAGAAACTTATGTGACTTACATGTGTCAATTATCAAGTAGTATGCCTCAGGCATCAAAGATTCACATATTCATACCTCTCAAAAGTACTGATGGTCACTGAATGTCCTCAGTTTAGCACAATACTTTTGTACTGGAAAATCATTAAAGACAGAGAAGTTTTAGACTTCACAACCCTCACAAGATCATTAACAATACTGATGCAAAAAAGTGTCTAACTTTCTAAGACCAATATAAGTCAAAGGTACAATTACCAAATCAATGTCACAGATGCAGATATACTAAGCACTGAGTCAGCTATGCTCCCTGAGCATCATACACAAATGCTATGTATCCCTGAATACAAAAGATAGAAAACAGGGAAATGGCACAGTTATCACTTGCACAGGGTATTGTGTGGGGAGGCAGGAAGCCTAGGCTGACACAAAAGGTCCGTGAGTATGTGTGAGTAAGAAAGAGAAGCAGGCAGAAGTTTGGATAAAGTAACAAATGGCCAGTGAGACAAAACAAGCTTTAAGCTTCATGGCTGAACCATGTAACTGCTGTGAGTGTGTGTGTGTGTGTGTGTGTGTGTGTATGTGTATGTGTGTGTGTGTGTGTGTGTGTGTGTGTGTGTGTGTGTGTGTGTGCATGTGTGCATGTGTGTGTGTGTGTGTGTGTGTGTGTGTGTGTGTGTGTGTGTGTGTGTGTGTGTGTGTCTGTATGGGTCCTCCAGGTGAAATTGGTGTGTGAGTGTCTGCATGAACACAGCCAAGCTCTGTGCTAGCTGTATACCTTAGTGTGTTAGACAGGTGTGAGCCGTGCATTGTGCAGGTGTCACTTCATCGTTGTCATACCCGACCATAAGAACTGGCTCTGTCAAGAGTTGCACTGACATGTCCATACCCACAGTCAGATGCACTCCTGCTACCTGATCATGACTGATGTCTGCTGGATGAGTTCCCCTCACAAGGATGCCCAGGATCATGACCCCATGGCCTGCCATGTCTGGGTGGGGAAACCTCAACCACTGACAGAGCAGTGGAAGTAGCACTATTATGGGAGTGTGATTGGACACAGCCACATTGACTAACAGCAGATAATGTGCCTGACCTATGCCCACGAGGATGCCATCCCCCAAACAGTAGACGTTCCATCACAGACACCACCCATTCCAACATGTCATTCATCCAATCCATTAAATCGGCAACACAATGGAGGCAGTCATGCATGTCAGCCTGTGCCATATCTACAGCCCTAGGCATTTCTCTGGAGGACCTATGGAAACATGCCTGTGCTTCAGTGCTAGCCCTAAACATATGTTGAGTGACATGGGAAGACACACCTGAATCAGGTGGAGTATGGACATCAGGCCTCCTCCAAGCACCCCTAACAACCCTCCTACATGGGTCCTTGTCCACACTTTGGCTATGGCCAGAGTTAACAGGCATCGAACTGCAGTAACCACACTACTCTGATTGAGGGCCTCACCCTCCATCTGTCCAATATCTATGGGCTCACTGGAATGGGTTGGCATAGGCCTACTGGCTGTGTCTGATGGAATTACAGGGGATGGTTGAATGCCAACCTCAGTGTCAGGTTCAACCTCTACACCCCCCGACTGTGCCTCTGTTTGGCAATCATCATCAGAGTCTGCTGATAGTCTGACATCAGGAGGTAATAGTCCTAAACTTCCAAAGTCAGGGTCACCTGTAATAATAAGCAACAAACACAGAATTAAAATGAATAGCTACACTACTATAGTCAAATGTAAGCTAACAAAGTAACAGTGATGTCACTATTACAGACAGTACAGCAATACAGACAACAGCTCTGACACCCACATCAACATATGGATAAAGGTTGCATATTCCTTTGAACTGCTCATTACCACTGCCAAAGAATCTATTTGGCTTACCATGTGCAGTTGATGCTATGCTTCCCATAGAGATGACCCTGGAAGAAGTTAAGCAAAAGTTAAGGACAGCATCATCACAATTAACAGTGAAATCCTTTTGCCTTTTTATACGTCCAGTAACTATACTTTCAATAAGAACTTGGATGTAAGTCCATCCTAAACCCATGTGCAATCAATCAGAATGTGTTAACTGTAGCAATCTACAATCTCCCCAAACTAATTTATTATTAAAAATAACTAATGTATTGCTGTAAATATTTTACTATACAAGAGTATTTAACCATTGAGATACATATGCCTACCTGTAAGCTCTTCCTGCGACATACTTGCTGTCCCTGAAACAGTATCATCAATGTCAAGGACATGCTGTTCTGCACTTTCCTGGGGAGCTGTCTGGATCCCTGACAGTGGACAGGAACTCTTCATTTGTTGTTAGTGGTGGCTCTGTAGCAGCCCCCCTGGTACCCATCCAATCATGGGCCACTGCAGCTGCACTCCTCCGTGCAGATGAGATCACGTCCATGGCCATATGGTGCACCTGATCATATGTCCTGCTGTGACTGTCTACTGCATTCACATCAGCAACTACCTGTTGTCCAATTTGCATTTTGCCTAACATATCTCCACGTCCCCTCTCAAGCAGAAAGGCACCCTGTCACCTAAAAGCTTTCACAATGACCTGGTTCTCAGGGTCACTGATGGAGTTTTTTGGGGGACTGAGATGCTTGGGTGCCATAGTCTTAGCTAACCTAAAACACAACAGAAGGCTAATACACATATGTATAACATAACTAAAAAATTGCAAACTGGAGCAAGGATTGTTGTGAGTCAGCAAGTTTAAAATTCCATGCAAAATGTACATAAACATTGTAAATGAAGCAAATCCAGATATAAAACAACCTTTTATTAAAGAAATGTTCAAATAACATGTAAGCACTTTTGTTTCATAACTTAATGAAGCTTAATCAGACTAATTCTGAGCCAGCATTTCTCCCTTTGTTGCTTTCAATGTCCATAGTAGATACCTCTGCTGTTAAAGTATTCACCTGTTCATTCATCTGATTCATACAGTCAGTTAAAAAGAGTTAAGCTGGGAAGTGTACTGGTAATGTTCCCCCTCCACTAAAATCCATACCAGAAACAAATGCAAGGAATAGGTCCATTTGTGACATACTGGTAGCGGTTGCAAATAAAGTCAGTAACCAAAATATTCAATCAGCATTTGAATTAAAACAATAAAAGCTAAAAAAATGTTGAACCATATGTTTATATATATATATATATATATATATATATATATATATATATATATATATCTTTCTCATCCCAAAGTTGCCAAAGAAAACAGGAAGGCAACTATGTGCTTTTTTGTAAATAAATGCCTTCTTCCTAAGTAATAGCACCTTCGAGATTCATTCTAATAACTTGCTTGAGATGTTTGGTGGGAGGGGTACAGCTTACCCATAAAACACTAATTTCAGACAAATGTGCATTTGTGTGACCACAACTTAGTACATTCTTTCCAAAACATTCACTATTTTTAAGAGTCCCATAAAGTTCATAACAATATGTATTAAAGTTGTGGTTTGCTATAAAATCATCTTATCTTGTTTACGTCCACCCCATGCCTGTTTCTTAGACATCTACAAAATCAGCTTACATTGTTTCATATCAACAGTGAGCAATCAAGGCTTAAATAAATGGATGTTTTTCATGCAGCTGTGGAACAGGGTGCCATAATTTTTACAACTTTTAACTCAGAATGAATGCAAATTTTATCATCTGTTAGTATACCTTGATAAGATTCCAAGTATTGGCATCTGCAAAGAATATAAGGGTGCATTCTTGTAAATGTTTATACTCAGCACATCATTCACTCTAAAATTCAGTAAATGTCTCTTCATATACACATGCTGAATTTTTCTGTTGAGTAAATAAGAGATGATTTATGTATTACAGACCATTGTTTGGCTCCAATTCTACTCGTATATGTGATATAACAAAAGGGCTAGTATGCTGCCTAAGATAAACACATTTTAAAAAAACAATCAGCCATTACCTTTTAAATCCAATATAAGTTTTTTTTTTTCAGTTTGCATTACAAGAAAAAGTGTGCAGTAGCAGTAGATGAGGAAAAGTTTATCTCACTTGATACTTCAGAAGTATGATCCACGCCAAGCATAATATCTGCACACTTACATACATGTCTCATTAGGCCTATTACTTTACAAAACACCTGAGACACTTAGTGACTGTGGTGTTAATGATGCCACTGAAATCTGCCAGTCATGATGTCTCTGTCACTGAAATCACCGTTCTGAGAACACACACACACACACACACACACACACACACACACACACACACACACACAGACACACACACACACACACACACACACACACACACACACACACACACACACACACACACACACATATATATATATATATATATATATATATACGTGTGTGTGTGTGTGTGTGTGTGTGTGTGTGTGTGTGTGTGTGTGTGTGTGTGTGTGTGTGTGTGTGTGTGTGTGCATGTGTATATGGATCTACTTCAACTTACCGAAATCCCACTTTGCCGAACTTCATAAGGATGAGATGAAGTTGCTGAAGATGTAGTTTCACGAACACCCACATCACTGTAAAATAACTCCAGGAAATGAAACACTTGTCCAACAACAGCAACACTTCAACAACAAACTGAAGCAAATTAAACACACCCAAGTGTGGGAGCTTTGCCCCCCAAACCTCCCATAACTAAATATACCAACTCCGAGATTGCACTATAGTGAAGAAAAGGGCAAAGTTCATTAACATCCAACCTCCCCTTCCTTTGTTGGCAACTGTATATTATTGCCATTTAATATCCTCACACATTGTAAGGACAATGATATAAAATGCTTTGCAGACTGCATGTCTCAGATTACTGGTCAGATAAGACAAGACTGAGCAACAAACACAGAGAGATGAGACAGAGCTGCATTTTTGAAAGCAATAGTCATAAATGGTTGTGTGACGACTTATTGCACTACATCCAAAATTAATACATGTACAGAGTAAGAGTTCAAATCCAGACCTATGGAAAATATTTCATGTGTGCTAACAAACATTTTGCAGTGTTTATTTCATAGATCACTTTTCTTCATTTCAACTACTATTCCCCTTTATTTAGTTTCATTTTTTCCAGTGTTTGTGTGGTGCAAGGCTTAGTGCAAGGGAAATGTAGGAAATTAATGTCAGGTTTGGCTGTGCTATTTTTGTTTGCAGAATGCTTAGCAGAGCACAAACCCAGACTAGTTGCCCACACAAGAAGCAGACAGAACACCTACAGTCTGCAAAAGTGTAAATGTTAAAAAGGCTGCATTATTGCATTTTTTGCTTTCCTTTGTACAATGCCACTAATCAACATTGTGAGGTGGTTTAGCAAGGATTCCCAACAATTGCAGTCATTGAACACCTGCAGACAGGACACAGACAGTCAATAAATGAAAATGGATACACATTCAATTAATTCTGTTGGGCACCATGCAAACATGCTACACAGGGTTGCATGGGTGTTAAAGCAGATAACTTAAGAATGAGTAGGAACTACGGAACTGTCATGTAAGTACTCCTGTGGCAGAAGTGTAAATGTAGGGCTGGAATATAGATGGCCATGCGTTCTAGTACAGGGTGGGCAACCTATTTTTACTTTTGTGACAGTGCAGTTTATAGCAATGTACTGAAAAATTCACAATTGTTATTTCAACATTCTTGTGGCAACAGGTGTAAGTCTGCGGCTGCCATACACATGGTACTGGGTTCTAATGCAACACATTCCAGATGTTTTTACTGTTGCTCCATTTCCCATTATATTCACTCTCACTTATAACACTTTAGATAGTGGAACTGATATGAATTATATGTATGAGTGATAAGACATTCTTATTGTATTTTCAGATGTATGAATGAGGGTACACTGTGTACTATATTTCTATAAATATAATTCTGCTATCTGGACTTGGATGGACTACACAATTAAATAAGACACATACACAACTGGATTTATATACAGAAACCTTGTCAGATCACACATGTGTGTTTAACACCTCAAACTGTCACCTGTATTACGAATGGTTCCTGAGTATGTCTGAGCAGCACTTTTTTGTGTGGCAAAGATGGAAAATTACCACTGTGGAAGAGAATGTTTTCTCCTTTATGCCTAGATTTGAATGCCATACTTTAAAAATCAATTTTACTGGTGTATAAAGCCAAAAATGTGTCAGATCATGACATTTATGCCCCCAGTGCATGTCTGCATACTTAACTCACCTAACAGTTACCTTCCAGTTTTCAGTATGTATTTCCAAGCTACAACAGCAAACACCCCTCAAACTAAGGTCAAGTGTCAGGTTAATATTCCAGTTTAACTCATTACAACTGAGTGCTCCTCCAGGTATTTCAGCAGTTAACTCATACTGTGCCTCTAGATGTCAAATATTGCTTGTTTATATTTGCATTAATAATTGCAAACCATATTACATGCAAGGTATGAGAATCTTTTATCTTGAAGCATACATGATGGCAAACACAACCATATTGATATTTGACTCATGTCAATGAGTATCTGTTAGAACTGTGAGGTGAAAACTTCATTTTTAAAGGCTCAAGCTACACCCTCTGGGAGTTAAAGGTATACAATCAAAAGAGCTGTACTGGAGGGAATGGATTAAAATATTTATTTCCTCCCTGCTTGGCACTGCTGCTGTTTGCTTAACATTGAACAAATGTGGTTGGCATCATTGCTTGTGTATGCAGACTACCAGTAAATGCGATAACAGGAAGAATTGGTGGGAAATCATTAGTTGGAATTGCTCTAGTTCAGGTGTTAGAGATGTCTGGAGTTAGAGGGGAAGGTGCCCAGTTTAGGGCATAGAGGTGGGGTATTCAGGAGTCCATGGTATTTATTATACTCCAAGTAAAGTGTCACAGCCAAAGACTTTTGCAGAGGGATTATTGTGGCTCCCAGTACAAGTCTAGGGCTTGGAGTAGTTTGGCTCAGGCTGTATCCAGTACGATTAGCATCCCACACTCTGGAGTATAGTGTGGGCATCATTTTAATGACCTTCAGAGGTGCCAGAGGGATTGGCTCAACCAGCGGTTGACTGTGTTTCAAGCTGTTGACATCCCACAACTTTGTAAGTATGATAATAAGACAGTATTTGTAATACATAGAAAGCTAAATAAGGCAAGACTGGTAAGCATAATGCTCTTCTGTTCTTTGCTGTTTTTTCCACAGCTAATGCTGAAATAGAGTTTAATTGATGGGCTCATACTGATCGAATGGAGAGACTGAAGGAAGCAAGTGGTGTGTATGCAGCACAAGAGACGTATTATTGTAGCTTTAAAAGTTAAAGATAGATTTTTGTTTTTTTATACAGTTGTAGCACATTGAGCACGCATATCCTAACTGTAGAAGCAAGTATGCATGCGTTAGTCTGTAACACAAATTAACTTTAAGAGCCAAGTATAAGACTGCTGTCAGAGGTTTTGGGTTCAAATACCATGAGTAACAACTATGCAATAATGCATTTTTAATAATATTAAATACATTTAAACACTATATGTGTGGCATAAATGCCCAGCTGTTAACTGTAATTTGTATAATTGGACCAAGCATATATGCAATACATGCACATTTCAAGGAATACTTTCAGCAATCTGTAGTTATAGTGTGCAGTTGCTAGGACTTATACTTTAATGTAATACCGCAGATAAAATAGTTGTTTAATTGTGTTAATTTATTTTATGTCACATATGATGGTACTACTAATGTTATCGCCTTTTTCTCTCACCCCAACCCTTATCTCTTTTTTATTTTTCTATTATGTGTTGTCAAACACTCTCCATATCATCCATCTTTAGCAAATCACTAAATGCTTCACAGCACAGCCAGGTAGGCCATCACCAGTGGATCAGTCTGCCCCTACTCCACTAGCTCCAGCACAGATGCCTAGCACATCTGGGGCCCATCCTGGAAGCAGTGCCTCTGCTGCCCATGCATTACCTGCACCCTCTGGTAGTACTGCCTGGGAAGCTGGTGCTGTGGTACCTTCTGGGGGTAGTGGCAGAGGTGGGGATTTCATCACCTGCCAGGAGATGCCAGGGTTGGTGCATAGGGTTTTGCACTACAACATTGAAGTACACCTATGCCAGATTGAGAGGCTGCTCTCCCTCATGGTATGGAGGAAGAGAAGATGTCAGCACTCCAGCCACCAGCAGTGTAAGGTGACAGTGATGATAGTCAAGTGGGTGAGGACTCGATTCTCACTGTCTCCATGTTTGACAAGCATGAGCCTGGGTTGTTCCCTCTTCACCTCAATTATGGTGTCAACCAACCTTTTGTGTCCCTCACCATGCCTGTGCCTTGTCTTGTTTGAATTTGCTCCCTCACCTACCCAACTTACCTGACCCAGCAATACCAGCGTCCTTTATTCAGCATTCTTCTCTTACTAAATTAAAAAAACAATGGGCACCTGTCCCACAAAATAATATCATCCCATACATAGCCCTCCATTTTGCACACATGTATTCTTGACACATTTGATTTGGTCCAGTTGGCTATACAACATGATTACGTTGTTCTCACCTCTCTCTCTCTAGAGGTGGCAGTCCAAATTCAGCTAATATTATGCACACATTTTCAGTTTTCACTGCTGAATAAATGGATAGCTATGTTTCTTTCTTACCTCCTTCCTGCACATTCCTGTGTTTCTTTCCCCTTTGTTCTTCTCCCTGCTTACTTCCCATTTCACCACTTTCCTTGCTATCTACCCCATTTTAACACTTATAACCTGGTCATAAAAACAGAATCACACACAACACACATCAGAACCAGAAAATGCAATGGGTCCCTTCACTTTTTGGCCTCTGTGTTTATGCAGAGTTTGGCACTGCACACCAATGCAAATTGACATTGAGCAGCCCTGCAATGCTTTTGTTAGCTCTGTGCAACGTTGCTTAACCCTGCTCCACTATGTCACCATGCACAATAACACATGCTGAATGTACCATAAAAAAAAATCCATCCATACATCCTCAACCCCTTTTTGTATTTTGCATATGGGGTTGGGGTGTTGCTTGCATTATCAGTGTATATTTAAAAGTGTTACATGTGTCTGGATTTGAACCCAGTATCATCTGGACTAAAAAAAAATGTATTAATGCATTTGCACCTGCTGCCACAGAGTCAGGTAAGCGGCATTGGTGTTTCATATACTCAATAATAACTCTCAAAATTTTAGCAATGAGGCTTGCTTTGCACACTGCTTAACTATGCACAAGCAGGAAAAGTAATGGAAATGTGTATCTCTCATGCGCAAACACTTTGCCAACCATTGCACAAACCAGCTGCTTGCAGCTGCGCTATGCAAAGTCACTATTAGCATGTATTAGTGCTGTTTCCTGTCCATTTACTCTTTATGCCATGAAACTACATGTGGAAACATAACAAACCGATGGCCCTGTCTAACAATATGTCACATATTTGCAGTGCAGCCATGTGTTGCCTCCCACCATGCACTGCAACTCTGGTCTCTCAGTACTTCTTCACAAATATATCAACTACACTACATAAATTAATAAATGTGTGATATGCAATGTAAACCAGTCTGGTAACATGCAAAGCTAGAACTGTCTTCACAGTTGAATATGCCTACATATCCATCAACTGACCCTGGTAACTATCGACCCATAAGCCTAACCAGCCTTATCTGCAAGTCTATGGAAAAAATTATCACGGACCTTATCTACCAGGACATAGGTGACCTTCAAACTCTTGACTTGACCCAGTTTTGTTTTGTAAAGGGTAGATCTTTCTTGTTAAACTACTGGACTTCTTTGAGAATGTCACCAAAATACACACTTTCAAAGTTAGGGAGTCCACCTCCTCCAGTAGACCAGTTACCAGTGGATTACCACAAGGATCTGTGCTAGGCCCTATACTGTTTGGAAACTATTTATCTGAAGTCCAGGTGAAGGTAGATGGCCTGTGGCTTACCAAGTTTGCAGATGACTGTAAACTGGGTGCAATCATAAAGAGTCCCCAAACGATGTTAACATATTACAGAAAGTGCTGACACAGACAAATAATTTATGCCAAACTCATGGACTAAAACTTAAAACAAAACAAAAAAACTCATTGTCCCTGTTGGCAAAGAAGTAGCCTCTGCTAATTATGATATAGATAGCACTCCTGTAAGCTCAAACTCAATGGTGTGAGACTTGGGAGCACAGGTTCATAGCAATCTAAATTTCAATCCCCATGTGCCCATAGTGATAAGAAAAGCATTCTACATTGTGCACCTCATAAATAAGGGTATTGCATCCAAGACCAGGGAGGTCATAGCTCTGCTGTACTCAACCCTTGTCAGATCACTAATTGAGTATAATGCTCCCTTCTGTATATACCTCACCAGGCACCTAGAGCAATTGAAGAGACCAAAGTGGTTTCTGACCAAGAGACACCAGGGCCTCCATAACATGATGTATACTGAAAGACTGAAAGCTCTGTCACTGTGCTCAGTATCATACAGGCTGCTGAGAGGCAACCTGTGCCTGGCCTACAGAGCAGTCTTTGAACCTGCCCTAATGGAAATGCTGCACATCTGCAAATCAAATGGGACAAGAATAACTCACTCCAGGGATCTCAACCTAGACAGTGATATAAACAGAAAATGCTGGACAGACAGATATATCTCCCAATGATTGATGCTCCTCTGGAATAGGCTCCAACTTCATGTGAAGCAGAGCTCCTCAATGACCCTATTCAAGCTCAACCTTGACAGCTGGATGGGTAGCCATAAATTCATGCCAGGGGTGACACCTATGTCCCTCATGTACAGGAGCAGTCAGCAATGATCACAAAATTGCTCTGCTAACAATGACCATTCTAACTATGCTTTATAAGAATACTCAGGTTTTTAGGTTTTTACATGGTTAGGCTTGTAAAGGCCCTAGACCCATTAGCCTAGTAACCTCTTATAAACCCATGAACCTATGCAGGCCTCCCAACATCTCATGTCCAACATCCACTGCTGATGTCATTCACTATGAAAAGTCAGACTTGTGCCATGGTACTTGCATAAAGTACTGAGGTCAGTACCTGTGTATTTAGGTAGTGGGTTGTGTTCTCACTGCAGATATATGTGTGTGTGTGTGTGTGTGTGTGTGTGTGTGTGTGTGTGTGTGTGTGTGTGTGTGTGTGTGTGTGTGTGTGTGTGTGTGTGTGTGTGTGTATGTGTGTGTGTGTGTGTGTGTGTGTGTGTGTGTGTGTGTGTGTGTGTGTCTAGCCAGAAGACCATAAGTGTGTATTTATTCTACGTCTACCACTCCAATTTCAAGGATTGACAGTATATTGACACTTGCACATGCCTACACATCAATTTCATGAAGACTTCCCAATGTCTTCTCTCCAACATTCATTGCTGATGTCATCCACTGTAAGTTGTCTTGCAGCCTTGTAAAAGTCAAATTTGTGCCATGGCACTTGTGTAAAGTACTGGGATCTGTAGTGTGTGTACTTAAATCGGGCTTCTGTTCTCACAGCAGTCAACTGGGATGTGTGTGTGTGTGTGTGTGTGTGTGTGTGTGTGTGTGTGTGTGTGTGTGTGTGTGTGTGTGTGTGTGTGTGTGTGGTGTTTGTGCACTTGCTTGACATTAGAGAGAGCCTTTTACACCAAAATGTCGGACACTGCAATTACACGTTCTCACAAGACATTGCTGGTTATAAAGTGTTGTCTGAGACCTCTAAGTCAGACTTCAGCTGTGGTGATTGCCTTAACTACAGAGTTCTGTAGTCGGTGTAATTAGGTATGGGGTTCTGTTGTCACTGCAGTCAACTGGGAGGTATGTATGTTTTTGCCCTTCCTTTCCTTTACAGACTGCGTTTTACAACATGTGTAGCATCACAATTACTATATTCCTCTCACCAGACACTGCTGATGTCATCACCTATACTTAATTTGTGGATGTGCGCTATTCCCACTAGGGCAGGATTAGAGACTAGCTTGGAGCCCACGCAGAAGTCATCTCATCCTGTATGATACAGATTACAGTGACAGGGCTTTCAGTCTATCCAAATACATCATGGCATGGTTTGTAGGCCCTTTGTTTTCTTGTTGAGAAACCCCAGTTGTCTCTACAGCTGCTGCATGTGTCTGATGAGGAACATGCAAAAGGTAGCATTATACTCTATTAGTGTTCTGATGAGGTTCAAGTACAGTGTTGTTATATAATCCTCAGATCTGAATATGATGGTGTGACTTATGATGTGCACAGTGTAACCTTTCCATACCACTGTGGACACTTGGTTGAAGTTCAGATTGGTATCTACATGTATTCCCATCTCTTTCATCACTGGGTTTCAGCAGGGTCTACTTCACGTTGTCGAAGGCCGACAGTATTGAAGCTGATATTGTCAGCACCAGATTAGCGAAAGCAAAAAACATTGAACACTTAAACGGAAATCTCTGTAAGGGGTGATTTCCATTTAGTTCAATGTAGTGCGGTCTCGGAGTTGGTATATTTAAGTAGGGGGGTGTGGGGGGCACATCCCCCCCACATGGAGGGTGCAGGGGGGCTTGCCCCCAATTTTGCAAAGGTAAGTTTTTATTTATTTTTGTTTTTAGGCATTTTTTTTATCTTTCAATGTTTCAGAATTCAATGATATGGTGTTGACCATATCAGATTCGATATTCTGAATCTTCGATAAGATAATATAGATGTGGTTCAGCATATGGGGAGTGTTGCCAATGCTGTAATTACCAAGGAATTCCACTTTGATGAAGGCCAAAATAAAGACAAATTTTTACGTTTATTTGCAGAATATGTGGCTTTGTTACCAATCATTTGTTTGTGTTAGTCCCTCCTGTACTATGTTATCATCATTTTGTGGACTCAGTGATTGCACCTAATATGCAAGAATCAGCAAATGTGGCAAGCCAGAGGCCATATACTATAGGCTGATCTGTCAAGAAATAGATTCCAAACAGTAAATGGCCAAACAAATCCTTGGGGTATGCCAGTAGTAATAGCTCTACTGATAAAGGTTGATTCACCAACTTTCACAGTATGTGTTCTGTCAGTGAGCCAATTGGTTACCCATCTAGTGATGTAAGGGTTAATCCCCAGCTAGGAGAGTTTCTCAATGATACCTGTGTGGGGGATTGTGTCCGAACCCTAGGCCAGATCAAGATAGGAAGTTTACATTGTCTTACCTTCATCCAGGCCTATCACACAGAATCAATGGGCTGTGACAACATCACAGATCACCCATAGCATGACTCAGAACATGCGCATTCCTGACATGGTTGAATACACACTTCAGCACACCCTCAACACAGACTATGTTCCCATAGAAGGGTGTACATCAACATGCATCCATCTGAGTTGGGGGAATCTGTACCTGATGCATGATGCATCTATAGACAAATCCTGACTCTCCTCATCTCCTCATGTCATCTCTGTCTGCCTGGGATGACATGATCGACAGACCATGATACTTTGCCAGAGATAGCCTGCACCTGTCACCCTTGGGATTGTGGGCACTGGCTAAGGCTCTATCCACCCCTATAGTGCCTTTTTAGGTTCATAAGTTCATAGGTAGGTACTAGGCTATCTGCCCGAGGGCATTTATAAGCCTAGCCAGAGTGTGTCGGCTTTCGCCGCCCCATTGATTAATTAACTGATCCTCTGTCAAGCAGAGCTAATGAAGTTAAAGCAGAGCCAATGAAGTAGGCAAGGTTCAAATGACAAATTTACCACCATAACAGGTACAAGCAAGCAAAATCTGAGGGTAATGCTACTCAATGCTAGAAGTCTAAACCTCAAAATGCATTCACTTAAGGCACTCTTAAAATGGAGAACATCAACATCTGTGGAGTGACAGAGACCTTGTTCAAGGTTCCAGAGAGCAACCCTGCATTACCAGGCTATAATTCATACCACGCCTTTCGGCCACCTAACCTGGACCGAAACACTAAAGGTGGAGGCGTGTCTATATTCATTAAGGATATCCAAACCTCCAGGCTAGTTGCTCAGCATAAGGCATCTGAGATTATTCAAGTGCAACTAACTCTGGGCAAGACCACAATCCAAATTGTAACTTGCTACAGATCCCCCACCATGCCCCAGGATTCCCACTCCTCATTTCTTGATATAATGGAAAATATTAGGGTACAACCCAACACCCTAATAATGGGCAATTTCAAGTACCCCACCATTAACTGGGAAAACTATTCATGTACCAACTCTTTTGCTCAACGTTTTCCAGAATTCAAAAATTCCAACACCTTGGATTAACTTATCCACACCCCCATCAGGGGCAGAAATATCCTAGACCTGGTCATTACCAACATGGGTGATCAGTGTTCCACTCCAGAGGTCAATTCCTTGTTGGTCAGATCTGACCACAAGGTAATCAGCCTAGACATCCACATCCCGCCCACACCCACCATTAGGGAAACCACCGTAAAAATATTTCTGCAAAGCCAATGTCATGCTTCTTAAGACAGAAGTGGCAAACTTCACGACACCCATGCAGATGGGCAATAGAGGTATGACTGCTGAATCCTACACAAATGCACTTTATATGCAATTACATGAGTGCATGGATTGTGCCATCCCTAACAGAACCAAGATGCTATCCATCAAAAAAAGGAAGCCAGTCTGGTGGTCCCCTGCCATAAACAAACTCTAAAACAGAAGAAAGAAACTGTTGCAAACAAGAGTAAAATACCATGACTGGAAGAACTCCCTGGTCAGCCTCAGTAAGAAGCTGAGATCCCTCATAAAATCCTCCAAAGCTAGTTATGAAAACAAAATTGCCACTGATTCTAAAGACAAGCACAAAGCATTCTATAGCTATGTCAAGAATCTCAATGACAACACTCAGATCTGTTCTGAGTTACAGCACAATGACACTAAATATACAGAACCAACTGATATTGCCAACATCCTGGCAGATATGTTCAGTGCTAACTTTACCCCCCCTCACCCCCTAAAGGGATCATCTCTATACCAGAAGAATGCAAAGTTCCTGTAATTACGGCTGCACAGGTAAAAAACACACTCTCCAAAGCCAAGAACACAGCATCCATGGGACCTGATAACATCCTAGGCTGCATTCTACATGAATTACAGAATGAACTGGCACCCCACCTAAGCACCATGTCCAATCATAGCCTCACCTCAGGCTTTGTGCCCACTAAATGGTGCACAGCAATGGTTATCCCACTCCACAAAGGGGGAGCCACCACGGACCCTGGGAACTACCACCCCATTAGCCTAACAAGCCTGGTCTGCAAGGCCATGGAACGTATCATCATGGAACTTATAAACAAAGACATTGGTAATCTCTAGACTCTGGACCCCACCTAGTTCAGGTTTGTAAAAGGCATATCATGTCTCCTAAACCTGATTGACTTCTTTGAAGCAGTCACCAAAGCCGTAGATGAGGGTAAGGTGGTTCACACAGCCTATATAGATCTCACCAAGGCTTTTGACACCATCCCCCCACTCTGGAATTATAGATAAACTCACTACACTAGGCATAAATCCCTATGTAACAAGATGGGTTGCCAACTGGCTCACTGACAGAACCCACACTGTGAAAGTAGCAGACTCCAAATTCGACTTCAGACCAGTGAAAAGTGGAGTACCACAGGGTTCAGTCTTGTGTCCTCTCCTGTTTGGTATCTACTTTTCTGAAGTACAGGTTAACACAGAAGGTCTTTGGCTAATGAAGTTCGCAGATGACTGCAAACGAGGAGCCATAATTGAAACTCCTAACGATGTGGACATCCTACAAAAGGGCCTCACTTAGACAGATGCCTGGTGTCAAAGCCATGGTCTCAAGCTCAATGCCAAAAAGTGGATTGTCATCCCCTTTGGTAAAAACTCTGTACCCATGGGCTACCACATAGGTGGTAGTCTACTTAACAATGAAAGTGTGATAAGAGACCTTGGGACACAGGTGGACAGTAGCCTCTCCTTTGATAATCACATCGCCACAGTAGTCAGGAAATCCTATGTGGCACACCTCATCACAAAAGGTTTCTCATCCAGGAAAAAAGAGGTCATTGTTCCCCTCTACTCGTCACTCATTAGACCCATTATAGAGTACAACACCCCTTTTGGTATGTACCTCACAAGACATCTACAGCAACTGGAAAGGCCGCAGAAATACCTCACAAAGAGGATTACCAGCTTCAAACACATGCCCTATGCAGACCGTCTCAAAAAACTCCAGCTTTACTCTGTCGCATATCACCTACTCAGAGGCAATCTCTGCCTAACATGTAAAGCTATGTCAAATTAGAGCTGTTGGACATGCTCCACTTAAAGAATTCCCAATCCCTCCGAGATACTGCTCTAGGGACCTAAACCTTGTCACCACAATAAACAAAACATGCTGGAGGGACAGATTCCTGTCCCAGAGACTTCCCATACTCTTTAACAAACTACCTATCTATATCAAACAAAGCTCCTCATTAGCACTCTTCAAGAAAAATCTTGATGATTGGATGGGAAATAGGTAATTCACCCCAGGGATCACCTCTGTGGCTCTGCTCAACATGGGACAGGAAAATAATTTTCTTGGGTGGCAAAAGCCAGGGTACCTTTTTGGCTAGGCCTGTATAGGCCCTAGAGTCGATAGCCTAGTACCTACCTATGAACCTATGAACCTATGAATCTGTGAGGTATACCAACATGTCATCATGGACCTTTTCTAAATGGACATTAATAATATCCTGGATGTGTGCAACAGACTTGTGTGAGTTTTAATGCTACATCATATCTGTTACATCTGTTAGATGTCCTCAAAGAGGTCATCAAGTGCATGCATGATGACAACACTATCATTATGTTGGACTTGACAAGGTCAAGGCATTTGACACAAATCCATACTGGTGTATTCAATCAACACTGTCAGCTGTGGTCATAAATGCCTATATCACCATGTGGGTAGACCAGAAGACCACATACATGGCATCTAAATATGTTGAAAGTCACTTATATGTCATGTCCAGTGATCAGGTCCTTACATCAGAGCTGTTCGCTAGGCCTTTTTCTGTTCATTATTTAAGTCACAGATGTCACAGATGATGTACACATCCTGTGTCCAAACAGCTGTCTGAAGGACTACAGATTGTGGGCAGTCTTTGACTCCAACTGTGATATTGGTATAATACAGACAGTATCCACACACACCAATGATTGCTGCCACAGCCATGACAACACCTGTGATGAAACAAAAACATCGGTGGATTTGCTACATCATGAAAACAAATGCACAACCCAAAGATAATTTAGATCTGATTCCCCTGCACTGGCCCAGTAATCATGGAGCCTCAATCCTCACCACTGGCAACAGCTAGGGGGTGTACACATTGGGAGGATGTCAAGTACATACACAGTAAAGTACAATTTCCCTTAAGATCATACACAGATCACAGTCAGTCTGGGGTTGGTTTTTCCCACTTTCTCCAGATCCCCAAAAAGACTCCCCACTGGCACAGCTATAGGATTTAGATTTCAGCTGAGGGACCAAGCCAAGACCTCCAGCACCCTCTCTGTCCAACCAGTGCTTTGTGTCCCTGTCCAAGTAGCTGACAGATGCACACATGTTGCGATTTGATTTATATACAAATACACATACACCTTGGCATGGCTAGCACAGGTTTACTAGCTATGCCCCCTTCAGCAGAGACTATAAGGTAGTTTCTACTGCCACCAACCCCTACTTATCAGCTACTGTAAGGCCCTTACAAAGAGTGTCCAATCCTACTGTGTAATATTACTATTATCCAAATGGTAGTCTGACCAAGACATGCAAGGCTGTTTAGGAGTGGCCTGTACATTGTCACCAAACACATATTCAAGTAATCTAAGAGCTTAAATATGTCTCACAAACATCAGCCACAAGGATAAGTTTAGATATATTTAATAATAAATAATAAAAGAATAAGACAATACTCAGTCAATCAACACAGTAACTTCAGAGTTCAAAATCAAAGTACATTTTTTAAAACAACATTGCAGGACAGTCTTAAATAAATACAGAAAACATCTAAACTAATCTTTACTATATTCATATCTATATCTAAAACAGATCCTATGCCCTAAATCTTCCTTAGAGCAAGGCAAGTACAGATGGTGATGATGAGCGTATGATCTTGCTAGGTCCAAGACCAAAATACAATGTACAGTCTCTCTCTGAGAGAGTTCTTAAATTAATATCACATTTTACTGCTAGGTTAGATTGGATGACATCACTTTTTGTCACCTGACTTCAGTTCCCAGGCTAAAACAGAAATTAACAGAATTTAGTATCTCTGTGTTAAAAATACACATCTCTCAGATATTTGCAGATTTTGGAAGTTGTAAAACTATAAACTGCTTTTACATTTGAAACCTAGCAATTATTTCTCTTTCAAGAAAATACAAAAACTTCTAGCTCTAGATATTGTGTCTGCTACTGAACTGAAATTGAGAGATAACATTTTTCATTTATGGCCCAGCTATAAAGTAACTTAACCTCAACTATTCTTAAGTTTTGCAAGTTAATATTCAATGTCCCTGCAGGGTATGCTGTGGATACATCTTAGCTCAGTACATAACATACAGTTCAGTATAAATCATATCAATATTCACAAATGACATAGAATTATTTACAAAATTCCAGATAGCTGGGCTGGCAATATTTCCCTGTATCACTGTAGATATAAACCCTATAAGCAAATCAAGTGGTATGTAAACTGTGTCCTTGGATAGATGGTATGTGGAACATCCACCAGCATGTGGCCACAGTTCTGACTACCCCTTGTATGTAACACAGCTAGTGAGTATGTAAAAGACATCCATATCAAAGGCCATAATACCTCCATAGTTCACAGCTTTTATCACGCTAATAACTGAGTCCAATGCATCCTTCTTTATGCACCTCCCTACACATCATCCAGTGATGTGTAACTGAAGTGTACCACCTTTGCCACAGTGAGCTGTCACACATCTTATTGGTCATACCTAGGTATTCTTTTTTGTTGTATAAACATTACTGTCTGATAGTGTGGAACCCCCATCAAGACCACGGAACACCAGATGCATGTGTGATACCTGTTCCGGTGATGCACACAGTACATACATAGCTGTTTGACAACTGACAACATTGATGGCATGGGTAACATTTGTGACATTGTGGATTGTGCTCTCTCTCTCTCTCTTTATATATATATATATATATATATATATATATATATATATATATATATATATATATATATATTCCATGCACACCAGTCAACTAGCCTGTATTGATCATACTGTCACATACAGGTACAGCATTTTCCCTACTAGCACCTCAAGCAGATGTTACAGTGTCAGGATGGTCTGACATGCCATAATAGTTGTACAAGTGTGTTTGTAGATAACCATCTCTGATCATTTAGAATCTCATATGTTATGTCAGAGACATGGGATTACTGTTGATATTATTCTGATATTGTACATGATTGTGTGTGCTTCTTTTACTGTTGCCCATGAACTTTTACCTGTGTGTCACTTGTTGGAGGCCTGTATTCAGGCAAATTAGTTTGCACAGCTTCACAATATGCACCCTACCCTAATTGTATATAACATCCCTGATAGATGTCTTCTGCATACATGCATATTCAGGTAAATCAGTCTGCACAGCTTTACAATATGCACCCTATCCCAATTGTATATAACATCTCTGATAGATGTCCTCCACATTGTTCATGAAAAGATGCTCATCTCACAAAAGACATCTTCCCCATTATTATGTCACCTTGTGTGACAATCACATAATCACATAATACACATTTTCACTGTGCAGTCCATACTTTACCTTATTGATATATGATTGGTGTTATTGCTACAGCTGTCTTCTATTGACATGCCCTCATCCGCTGCACATTAAGTTATTTCACCTGTCCTCTTTCCCTGTGTTCATTCTTACAATTCATCTGTGTACTCTTATTCAATACACACACTTCCCCTGAGCATTTATTTTACATGACAGTATACATACCCTTACAGATCATTTACAGACCTTCTGTGCAGAATGCCTGGAATGAGATTTCACAATACTCTGCACTGTATACACTATCAACTACTGTGTTTGGAATATATAAATAATTATATGTTAAGATATGGGGCATTCTGCACAATCCCACTAATCTACTGTGTTCTGAGGAAACCAGGTTTCCTATACATGTTGCTTTATACTGTTTCCTCTCCAGCAACATTGTTGCTAGCCACAAAACTGCAATTGTTTAGGTTTAAACACGGTGTGCGACATAAATATGTAATTAGTGCTACTGCTCACCGAGCATCACTATGCACACATGTAAACTTCATGTTGGCTCTGCGAGAAGACTGCACTGAGTTTACTGAATCCCAGGGTATGTTTGTACCTGTATTCCAGTAGCAATGTCTTCTTTAGTCTCCCCTAAGATTAGCTCCAGAAAGAACACACCCTATATAAGGAAATCTGATCATCACGTACTCAGTCCAAATATTTGTTTACTACAGTCATGAGAAAAAAAAAATCAGCCACCATCTTAAAATTCCTATTGTAGTTCTAGATAATTTGAGTACTCAAATTAAAATATAGCAATATTATGATAAGAAAATTGAATACACACATGAATAAACCAGTAATCTGACAAACCAACCAGCACCACGACTGTAGAAACGTTTTTATTAAACCAAGCAATTGTGCAGATAAAAACACTTAGCGCTTTCACCCACTGACATTGTTGGGCATCATCATCAGAGTGTAAGTTAATCAACACAATCCACTCCATTTTTATATATATCTAAAACCACCCCCCTTTAATTAAATATGTCAATCACAATAAAACATTCAATTGAGTAAAAAATGTATATGTACTTGTGTTTGTTTATATATATATAGTGGTTGTCTCTGAAGCTGTATATAAAATAAATAGATACATTATGACATGAAAATACTTCATACAATTATGTTACTGTGCCAAATGTGTATGTATATAAAAATATAAAATATAATTGTATATATAAAGTATAAAATATAAATTATACTATAATATATACATTTATGTAAAATATGTACAATGTATAAACATTCCTACATAATAAAAGTTCACATACAATGTGATTTGTATTTTAAAATACTGGAAATAGAAATATGTTCATTTATACCAGGTGGTTTCGATGCATCCAATCTAAGCTGCCACAAACATTCTTTAACTTCCAGTAAGGTCTTATCGTCACCTCCCTTGTCATTGTGTGGGACACGGTCAATAACAAAAAATAAAAACTTTTTAAAATTTCTACATTTCAAACTGTGTGAATAAAGTGCATTAACAGTTTTGTTATTTCTTATGTCTACAATACAAATCAGATTGTATATGAACTTTTATTATGTGGGAATGTTTACACATTTTACATATTTTACATAAATGAATATATTATAGTATATATTTGTATTTTACACCTTATTTACATATACAATTATATTTTATATTTTTATATACATACACATTTGGCACAGTAACATAATTGTATGAAGTATTTTCATGTCACAATATATCTATTTATTTTATATACAACTTCAGAGACAATCACTATATATATATAAACAAACACAAGTACATATACATTTTTTACTCAATTGAATGTTTTATTGTGATTGACGTATTTAATTAAAGGGGGGGTGGTTTTAGATATATATAAAAATGGAGTGGATTGTGTTGATTAACTTACACTCTGATGATGCCCAACAATGTCAGTGGGTGAAAGCGCTAAGTGTTTTTATCTGCACAATTGCTTGGTTCAGTAAAAGCATTTCTACAGGCTGGTCGGTTTGTTGGATTACTGGATTATGATAAGAAAACTCTATAATTTTCAATTTCTTTTGTCCTTCAAATAATTCCTTAAGAGAAAGCAGAACATATATACTTGCTTATAGCTCCCCTCTCAAAGAAATAAAGCCTTGTTTGCTTTTTATCATTAAGTAATGTAAGTTGATTAGTTGCTTACATAACCTAATATCGATATATTCAAAATTAAAGTCTATACTTTCCCTAATATCGTTTACATTAGAATTAAAATTCGTTCCCCAAATAAAGAAAAATATGTTTCTAACCACAGAGCCAACAAACTGCATAATTAATGGTGCAATGCTGCCTTTGTATATGCATATACATTTATGAGTATCCCACTACACCTTTTTGTTTAAAAGTCCTCCATCAAATATCTTCCGGCTTCCATCACATACCATTTCAGAGGTTTTATTGCTATTTCACCTGCTATGAAAGCAACTCTTGAAAATATATAAAGTCTGCTGTAAAGATCTTCTAGGATCTATCACATATTATTTTGGAGTGTTTAATGCTATTGCACCAGCTTTGCAAGCCATTCTAGATTATACATCTAGTTATAGAGACCAGCAGCTTACCCCCCTCAAATATCTAACAGTTTTATCTTGTTTTTTCAACAACAGAGTCACAACATCTTAAAATTAACAAACATCTATTTTCTGCTCCTTTAATCAATAAACTCCACTCCATCTCTTTGCACCTCATTTTAAATACTATTTGCCTTATTCATCAGAACCCACATTTATATAAAATTATATTTTCCACTTTTGTTTTTGGTGCCAGTTTCTCTCTGTTTTTTCTATCATCTTCTACACTCACTTCTCCCTCTGATGCAGTCAGTATTTTGATTGAATACTTACCCTTATCCCCTAACATGAGCATGCAGAGAGGCAGACCTAGAAGAAGAACCATGTTCTATTAATAACTGTTTAGGCTGTAATTCGTTTTGATCTGTTCTTTCAGCACTTTTTATAACCTGTTTATTATTGCCTGGGAAATCAGTTCTGTAGTGAATTTCACTATCACACATAACATATTTATGTAAGCAGCCATCTTTGTTATGACTAGTCTCTCCACACTGATGACAAACCACCCTTATACATTCGCATTTCAATTTTTCAATTCTGCAAAATGAATCAGTCATCATTCAACTACATTTACTTCCCAGGTATACTCTGATACTTTTCCCAAACCCTTAATTACCCAGTCCTTTCCTGCCCCCACCCCATTTCATATCTTCAGGTTAGCCCAAACTGTGTTCAATATCTGACACAAAGAATAATATTTAGGTAATATTGCTCTTATATCATTTTCATTCAAAAGTGAGTCTTTTGCCCATATGTGTATACAACTCTTCCAACTGAGAGATAAATCATATACTAAAAAAGTTTAAGATGCACATCCATTCTTTATTTCAGAGTTCAGTAATATAGTTTATAATATTTGCTCCTTTTCTACATTAAAATATTACAGTTCCAAATTAAAATGAACTAACATCTACATCGGCAGGCTCTCAACACCTAATATAACAAATACTTTATTCCAGAACTCATATCATTGCAGTGGGGGGCCCTTGTTTAATTCAGTGGAGCCATAATAGAAGCTGACAGTGGTGTAAGTGTTGCTTTTATCTTGGTGCCCTCACATTCTCATGTAAATTCTAGTTCTGTTTCATATTGTCAGCATACATCTTAGGGTGTACTGACATTGTGAAAAATACTTCTGCTTCATGAAACAAAGTGGAATTAGTCACAGATGTACAGTTTCACCATTTTGTCTCATTAACATATATTAGTGGCATGGAACTAAGTCATGAAAATGACAAGTGCAGTAATAAAGTCACATAATTTGTAAATTTTTCCATGTCCATGTCCATATGTGCATCACTTTCTTGTATTCTTGACATAATTCTGTCACATAACTGGTTAGAATTGTCTTCATCAACTGTTGAGTTGATAAAGCTTCTTTAACTAAAGTAGTCACAAACACATTTTCCTCCTGCATCTCAGCCTACAATGCATCTCCCCTAGTATTGTGCATCCATAATGCCATACAGGAGGTGGAGTAGGGAAATTTCACCAGAGCCCTGGCCAAATTACCTTAAGTGTGCATAAGTTCATAGGTTCATATGTAGGTACTAGGCTATCGGCCCTAGGGCCTATACAAGCCTAGCCAAATAATGTACCCTGGCTTTCGCCACCCAAGAAAATAATTTTCCTATGCCCCTGTCGAGCAGAGCCACAGAAGTGATTCCCGGGGTGAATTTCCCATTTCCCATCCAATCATCAAGATTTTTCTTGAAGAGTGCTAATGAGGAGCTCTGTTTGACATAGATAGGTAGTCTGTTCCAGAGTATGGGAAGTCTGTGGGACAGGAATCTATCCCTCCAGCATGTTCTGTTTATTGTGGTGACAAGGTTAAGGTCCCTAGAGCATGTAGCTTGGAGGGATTGGGATTTCTTTAAGTGGAGCATGTCCAACAGCTCTGGGATTGACATAGCTTTGTATGTTAGACAGAGATCGCCCCTGAGTAGGCGATATGCGATGGAGTATAGCTGTAGTTTTTTGAGATGGTCTGCATAGGGCATCTGTTTGAGGCCAGTAATCCTCTTTGTGAGGTATTTCTGTGGTCTTTCCAGTTGTTGTAGATGTCTTGTGAGATACATACCAAAAGGGGCGTTGTACTCTATAATGGGTCTAATGAGTGATGAGTAGAGGGGAACAATGACCTCTTTTTTCTGGATGAGAATCCTTTTGTGATGAGATGAGCCACGTAGAAGGATTTCCTGACCACTGTGGTGATGTGATTATCAAAGGAGAGACTACTGTCCACCTGTGTCCCAAGGTCTCTTATCACATTTTTGGCATTAAGTAGACTACCAGCTATGTGGTAGTTCATGGGTACAGAGTTTTTACCAAAGGGGATGACAATACACTTTTTGGCATTGAGCTTCAGGCCATGGCTTTGACACCAGGAATCTGTCTCAGTGAGGCCCTTTTGTAGTTTGTCCACATCGTTAGGAGTTTCCATTATGGCTCCTAGTTTGCAGTCATCTGCAAACTTTGTTAGCCAAAGACCTTCTGTGTTGGCCTGCACTTCAGAGAAGTAGATACCAAACAGGAGAGGACCCAGGACTGAACCCTGTGGTACTCCACTTGTCACTGGTCTGATGTCGGATTTGGAATCCGCTACTTTCACAGTGTGGGTTCTGTCCGTGAGCCAGTTGGCAACCCATCTTATGACATAGGGATTTATACCTAGTTTAGTGAGCTTATCTATAATTCCAGAGTGGGGGATGGTGTCGAAAGCCCTGGCGAGATCTAGATAAGCTGTGTGAACCATTTTACCATCATCTATGGCTTTGGTGACTGCTTCAAGGAAGTCAATCAGGTTTAGGAGACATGATCTGCCTTTTACAAATCCAAACTGAGTAGGGTCCAGAGTTTGGAGATTACCAATGTCTTTGTTTATGAGTTCCATGATGATACGTTCCATGGCCTTGCAGACCAGGCTCATCAGGCTAATGGGGCGGTAGTTCCTGGGGTCCGTCGTGGCTCCCCCTTTGTGGAGTGGGATAACTGTCACGGTGCGCCACTCAGTGGGTACAAAGCCTGAGGTGAGGCTATGATTGAACATGGTACTTAGGTAGGGTGCCAGTTCATTCTGTAGTTCATGTAGAACGCAGCCTGGGATATTGTCAGGTCCCATGGATGCTGTGTTCTTGGCTTTGGAGAGTGTGTTTTTTACCTGTGCAGCCGTGATTATAGGAACTTTGCATGAATATTATTCCTGAATAATACCGTTAGTTGGCTGATCTTCGAAAAATATAAAGTTATTTTCTAAAACCATTTTTCCTCATTTTTGTCACCATTGATGTTAAGTATCTTTTCTCCATCATCCCTCATGATTCTGGCCGTAAGTGGTTTTATGATTTTTTTATATGTAGAAACAATAAACATGATCATGCCATGATCAAGCTCTTCAGGGATTTGATGGAAATGGTTTTAGAAAATGACTTTATACTTTTCGAGGGGCAGTTATTCAGACAACAGACAGGTGTGGCAATGGGGGCTGCTTGTGCCTCTATTTTTAATCAACCATGTAATGGCCCAATGGGAGCATAATTTTGTCTTTTCATCCCCCTTTAAGGATATGTGGTCATTGTATGGCCATTACTTGTATGATATTCTAATTTTTTGGACTGGTGGACTAGGGAAGTTAAATGAATTCTTAACTAGTTGAATGGCACCACTGACTTTCTTTCTTTTACTATGACCTTTTCTTTTGATTACATTCATTATTTAGATTTACCTAGTTCAAAAAATAGAGAAGGTCACTGTTTTGAATCTAACACTTGCAGAAAGCCAACTTAGTGAAACTCCTTGGCACATTTTACTAGTTGGCACCCAATACATTAAAAAAAAGCACTGGTCAAGGGTCAAATGATTATATCAGCACAGATAATTTCACAGGAGGAGATTCTTATTCAAGGAAAACTGTAAATTCAAAATGATGTTTGAGGTATGTGGGTACCCATCTAGTTTTATTAATGGGATTTTTGATGTGGTCAGTTTTAATATGAACCGAAGGTATTTTTACCCCTTGATTGGGAAGGGGAATCTTAATATTTGTAAGAACTTGCAACCAGTAGGTACAGACAGATACAACAAGGCCCTAATTCTTACTTACAACCTTGATTTTTTTTTTCTGCCATTAGATCAGTGGTGGCAAAAAAAGTGAAATATATTTTCAGTTGTTGGTGAACAGTTCTGCTTCCTTGGTTCCTCCCCTCAAATTTGTTTACCAAAAGGATGTTTGCTTTAAGACCATGATTGAAAGACTGGCGTTACCAATGGCAGTCTCAGTATGAGGAAATGTGGGCACTGTAAGCAATGTGGCCTTATTTTGGAAGTTTCCTCATTTCTTATTGATGGTTATGGTTAGGTTAAATTCACCCAAATATATCACTGTTCAAGTGCAGGTGTTGTTTACGTGGCACAATGTCAAGACTGTCCAAGTTTTATATCAGGAAAACTGAGAAACCTTTGAGGTTAAGAATTTACCAACATTTATGTGATATCAGTAGGATGAATAAGAGTAACACAATTTACAAACATATTAAGTTTAAGAGCTCATATAGGTTTAGGTTTTACATAGGTTCATAGTTTCATAGGTAGGTACTAGGCTATTGGCCCTAGAGCCTATATAAGCCTAGCCAAATGGTACCCTGGCCTTCGCCACCCAAGAAAATTATTTTCCTGTGCCCCTGTTGAGCAGAGCCACAGAAGTGATCCCCAAGGTGAATTTCCTATCTCAATCCAGTCATCAATATTTTTCTTTAAGAGTACTAATGAGGAACTTTGTTTGATATAGATAGGTAGTTTGTTCCAGAGTGTGGGAAGTCTCTGGGACAGGAATCTATCCCTCCAGCATGTTCTATTTATTGTGGTGACAAGGTTTAGGTCCCTAGAGCTTGTAGTTCTGGGGGATTGGGATTTCTTTAGGTGGAGCATGTCCAACAGCTTTGGGTTTGACATAGCTTTGTATGTTAGGCAGAGATCGCCTCTGAGTAGGCTATATATGACGGAGTAAAGCTGGAGTTTTTTTAGATGGTCTGCAGAGGGCATCTGTTTGAGGCCAGTAATCCTCTTTGTGAGAAATTTCTGTGGCCTTTCCAGTTGTTGTAGATGTCTTGTGAGGTACATACCAAAAGGGGCGTTGTACTCTATAATGGGTCTAATGAGTGATGAGTAGAGGGGGAACAATGACCTCTTTTTTCCTGGATGAGAAACCTTTTGTGATGAGGTGTGCCACATAGAAAGATTTCCTGACTACTTTGGCGATGTGATTATCAAAGGAGAGACTACTGTCCACCTGTGTCCCAAGGTCTCTTATCACGCTTTTGGTGTTACATAAACTACCGCCTATGTGGTAGTTCATGGGTACAGAGTTTTTACCAAAAGGGATGGCAATGCACTTTTTGGCATTGAGCTTGAGGCCATGGCTTTGACACCAGGCATCTGTCTCAGTGAGGCCCTTTTGTAGGATGTCCACATCGTTAGGAGTTTTGATTATGGCTCCTAGTTTGCAGTCATCTGCGAACTTCATTAGCCAAAGACCTTCTGCGTTAGCCTGTACTTCAGAGAAGTAGATATCAAACAGGAGAGGGCCCAGGACTGAACCCTGTGGTACTCCACTTGACACTGGTCTGAAGTTGGATTTAGAGTCTGCTACTTTCACAGTGTGTGCTCTGTCAGTGAGCCAGTTGGAAACCCATCTTGTGACATAGGGATTTATACCTAGTTTAGTGAGTTTATCTATAATTCCAGAATGGGGGATGGTGTTGAAAGCCTTGGCAAGATCTAGATAGGCTGTGTGAACCACCTTACCCTCATCTATGGCTTTGGTGAGCGCTTCAAAGAAGCCTATTAAGTTTAGGAGACATGATCTGCCTTTTACAAACCCAAACTGGGTAGGGTCCAGAGTTTGGAGATTACCAACGTCATTGTTTATAATTTCCATGATGATACGTTCCATAGCCTTGCAGACCAGGCTCATCAGGCTAATGGGGTGGTAGTTTCTGGGGTCCGTGGTGGCTCTCCCTTTGTGGAGTGGGATAACCATTGCTGTGCACCATTCAGTGGGCACAAAGCCTGAGCTGAGGCTATAACCGAACATGGTACTTAGGTGGGGTGCCAGTTCATTCTGTAGTTCATGTAGAATGCAGCCTGGGATGTTGTCAGGTCCCATGGATGCTGTGTTCTTGGCTTTGGAGAGTGTGTTTTTTACCTGTGCAGCCGTAATTACAGGAAAGTTGTATTCTTCCACTATAGAGATGGGCCCTTTAGGGGGTGAGAGAGGGGTAAAGTTAGCACTGAACCTATCTGTCAGGATGTTGGCAATATCAGTTGGTTCTGTATATTTAGTGCCATTGTGCTGTAACTCAGAGCAGATCTGAGTGTTGCCATTGAGAATCTTGACATAGCTATAGAATGCTTTGTGGTTGTCTTTTGAATCAGTGGTGATTTTGTTTTTGTAACTAGCTTTGGAGGATTTTATGAGGGATCTCAGCTTTTTACTGAGGCTGACCAGGGAGTTCCTCCAATCATGGGAGTTTACTCTTTTTTGCAACATTTTCTTTCTTCTGTTGTAGAGTTTGTTTATGGCAGGGGGCCACCAGATTGGCTTCCTTTTTTTGGAGGGTAGCATCTTGGTTCTGTTAGGGATTGCACGATCCATGCACTTGTGTAAGTGCTTATAAAGTGCATTTGTATAGGGTGAAGACAGCTTTGCTTCCAGTTTGGCTATATAAGTGCATCTCTCAAAGGTTGTAGTGTTGGGTGGTAGGAGGAGAGGGTTGTCTGTGTACATGAGGCAATTTGCTGCATTACCCCAAGATGCCCAGATTCATCAGGTAGACAGGAGAAAACACAGGGAGCTGACCCTTAGACATGCCTGGATAGGTGCTTATTTATTAAGTACTAAAAACTGTTGTCCTCTAGACAAGTGAGGAAAGTTGAGTGCTGTAGTAATTTGTAGCTTATTTAATGTTTACCGTGAGTTCTGAACAAGTGCTGAGGTAAAAGAAACAGATCTGAGTGCTGAAACTAAAAAAAACTGGCTAGATCTAAGAAACAAAATTAGGCTAGAAGGCTTCCCTCCAATACAGAAAGGCTTGGGCGCTCAGAAGCTTACAAACAGTCCTGGATACAGCAAATATGTATCTGGACTAGACAACTTACAGGAAAGGCAGGAAACAAGCTTAGAATTTTTTTTTTTTTTTTTTTGTAAAGTGGAAAATGGAAAGGAGGAGCAGAAACTAAGTGGGATGGCCTTCTCAAATGTTCTCCCTGCATTAGGTAGAATGAGGTCATGACACTAGACTGGGAGGAGTGTCCCAGATCAAATTTACAGTATGGGCAGGCAACTGCAAAGCCACCAAGTATAAATCTGAACAAACAAACCCAACCAGATGCTGAACAATTGTAGGAAACTTCTAGTTAATATCTCACACACAGTGAAACTAGCTAGAAAGGTATTTGCAGACAATAAAAGTGCTATAAATAACTCATAAACATAAGCAAAAAAAAAAAAACAAAAACAGGATACTTAATGTTATATATTACAGATTAGTTTGCTCAGTTCCCTTCCTCTGATTAGCTCAGTGTGAAATGGCAGAAACACTCACAAGTTAACTTTTAAGTAACAAAGTAACATCATTGACAACATAGATTTTGATGAGAGGGGGGGGGGCTCTTGGAAGGATTTATTGGACTTTAAAGTGTTAAGAGTACAAACAAAAAAAGTGATTCTACAAATGGTTGGAGCTTGGATGGAATGGTATCTGTCAGTATTATTCTTCAGTTAAGTGCATCACTTTATATTTAATTGACTTCAACATGGTTATATATGTGGGGAAGGGGTTGTTTATCATTTTAGTTGTTTTTATTTTACAACAAAGGCCGCATTTTTATTATCCTTTATTGTCTTTAATTTTTCTTTTATCACATATTTAATATTTTCTGGTAATCCTGTAGGGTTTGCTCATCTTCTATTTTGATTACTGTGTCATAAGCAGCACTTTATGATTGTTTGATCTGGCACTTATATTTTAACATTTTTGGGCCATATGGGTTCTATCTGCTATTATGTGTTTTTTTTAGTCATTTATTTTTTGGATATTTATATATTTAGCTACAATACTCATTATAGTTTTTTTTTTAAGCTGATTGTGGTTGAATTGTATTTTAAATTTTTTGTATATGTTTTTTTTTTCAGTTTATTGATGTTCAGTCACTTGATTCTGATATTGACCAATAATTTCTTCAATTGTAGTTATATGGGATGGGGTCATTTAGCAATTTAATGGCTGTTTTGCAAGTTATTTTATTCTCAAGAAGTCCATTCCATAGGACAAAAGCACTTGACAGTTGTTCTACACTAAGGAAAGAAGTCTGTTTTTCCAGCTCCTGTTTTTTTTTTTTTTTTTTGGTTTTGTGTGATTCAGTTTGTTTTAAGTTTTTCTTAATATTTTCATATAATTTATTTTATTATTCTGAATGCAATTTGCTTTTCATTTATTGAATTCCATATTATTTTGGAGGCAAATTTGTCTGAAAAATGTGTAAATATTCTGTACAAAATATTTTAGAAGTTTGATGCTTGTTTTCACTTCTGATGTGACTGAGTAGAGATTTACCTCCCAGCTGATGATCATAAACTTTTTTCATTTATGAATCTTGTTTTGTTTGACTATGTCATTTATCACACAAAATCTATATGAAACGCTGTTGCCTGTTTTTCTTTTTACTTACTGAAAAAGATCAGAGTGAAACTGCAATCTGTTTGGCAGCTAAATCAATGGCCTTAAACCTTATTTTTTTTCTGTCCTGTTAAATTGGATTGTGTTTTACATACACATACCTATACTGGCATGATGGTTGATAATATCTTGTGGAAGTTACCATGTCAGATAAATAAGTGCATAAAAGTACTTCATCAGAAAATATTTAGTGTGTATGTTTGCATGTGAGCTCATATGTGGGTGTGTGAGTCTGAGTGTCTGTCTGACTGTGTATAAGTGTCACATCTAATTCTTCCACAGTCTCAAACATCCATCTGCTCTTTAGGATCGGGTTTACTCCTGCATGTGTGTATACGTGTGAATGTATTCAGAGTAGACATCATTCAGATTTTAATTCTTGTTTTCTACCAAAATTCCTAAAGTTGATCTTGTAACTTTCCAATACAGAATATCTAATGATACATATACAATAGTGACAGAGAAACAAGATTGGAGAAGAAATAAAGTTTTTAATGAGAAGTTTTTTGCACCAGTTTCCTGTTACATGCTTACTTTGAAGTGCTTTCACATGAATGCAGAATTGTTGTATGATTATTGTTAGAGGAAAAACAGGTTGTCAAACTTGCTTGTCATAGCTAAGACATTTTAAAAAGTTACCTGTTAAGTGTACCTCATTATGAGGAACGTTCTTCAATTTGGGTCTTTAAAAGTCCATGTTCCTCAAAGCTCCATATTGAAAGGGTCTGTCATATATTTAGTGCATTAGGAATTTTTAACTGATATCCATGGTACATTGTACTGGAACATATTAATTCATCAAAAAAAAATATAAGTATAAAGCAGCAAATTTTAATCATCCTGTGCCCTTCCTGGTTGGAGTTGTTAGTAAGCTGTTAGAGTTCCACATTTTGCCCATTTGTTCCACTTTATGAGAGGCAGGGTGTTCCTCATGAAGGATAAGGAAGGTTGAGTGCTATGTTTAAAGGGATAGACCTTATATTTCTATAGGTGGCAAAAGAAGTGGACTTTGGATTATGCTAGAGGCAATATATTTCTTTAATTTGAACTTCCAAAAATTTTACAGAATTGTATATAATACAGCAATGGCTGTTTTGTTTCAACTTGTACTATCTGTGACATAATTCCTGTATGCTGTACTGATGGCACATTATGAGAGTTGTAAAGGCATTTTAAGAAACTGACTGCTAAATTCCTGAGGACAGAAATACACAGTAATAATCAGATGGTTTGACATTAAGCAAACACAAAGCTACTTTTAGTGAACAACTGGCAAAAACAGAAAACTGTAAACTGTAGTCAACAAGAAAAATGACCAGGATCCAAATACTAATCCAATAGTTTAATAAAACCTCTAGCACCTTGGCAATAGCCTTCAAAGGAGAATACAAAACACATCCTGATGTTCAGGTTTAAATAATAAAATCACTTAAAGAATTGAGGGGGTTGGCATAATGGTTAAGGTGTTCACCTTACAGACACAAGGTGCAGGATTCAATTCTCACATGGAGTAATTGGCTAGGCTTAGAAAATGGCCCGCAGGGGCAGTTAGCCTCGTACTAATTTATGAATCTAAACAATTAAAACAAACACATGAAATTTAAATTAAAACTTTTCAATTGCACTCTGCATTAAAGCTACTTTTGTTGTTGGTGAGACAACTAGTACTAGAAGAAATCTATCTATTTCTGACATTAGTTTTAAGGAGAAAGAAAGAATACATGAGCAGGATGCAAGAAAGGGTTCCTAGAAGATGGGGTTCCTATTAGAATGACAAAAACCAATTTTGTCGAATGCGTTTTCATTGACACATGTAGAGCGAATAGGCAAAACAGCAAAGCGGCTGTTCAGTGAATTCTTTCCCTGGGAAAGAAGTCGCTTGACTACTTTGTTGTTTTGCTGTGTTTTGAAGTGTAGTGTGGCCCCTTGTCCGGTATAGCTCCTGAGCCTGAATGTGCAACAGTTACTGACCTTAGGGTTAGGGTGCGGGTTAAGGTAAGTGCATATGTATGAAAGTGTTTACTGTTTTTTATTTTGCATTAGATGTATGGTTGAGTTACGTGTGTATGTGTTTTCAGCTGTTTACTTTTGTTTTGGGGGTAGAATTAGGGTTAAGGTAAGTGTGTATGTGTTTGGAACTGTTTATGTAAATGTGCGAGAGTTACTGACCTTAGGGTTAGGGTGTGGGTTAAGGTAAGTGCATATGTTTTAAAATGTTTACTGTTTTTTTTTCGTTAGATGTATGACTGGGTTATGTGCATATGTGTAGTTGTTTACTGTTTTTTGGGGGGATATAATTAGGGTTAGGGTATGTGTGCATGTGTTTGGAAGCATTTCATGTTTTTTTTTTGGGGGGGGGAGTTGGAACAGCGATTTCTTTCCCTAGGAAATAAATCGCTGTTCTGTGGTTTCGACATTTTCAGCTTTTGCTGAAAACGTGTCAATAAAACATTGTTCGCTGTTTTCAGCATTCGGTGTTTCAGTATAGACCCAAAGATGGAACCACTTAGAACTGTTTGGTTTAGCACAACAGTGTGCTGTCTTCAAGCAGAAGAAAAATAAAGAGTAAGGTATTTTGACTGTGCTAAACACATATGAAATTACAATAATGCAGTAGTAAATTGGACCCTATGCTTTATCTTTATGGACCATAACAGTTTGACTCATGATTTCCTTAGCTAAGGTGAAAGCATAAAGAGCATAGTGTCATCATAATATTTTTTATGATGACAGTGCAATAGCATGTTGACAGCAGAATTCAGATCTTCAGTCTATTTCCTATACTCACTTATTTGCATAGGGACTAACTGCACACTGGATGAAAACTCTAAACGTTCAGCTTCTTTCAATGGTTGATGTCATATAATCATTTAACTACTTCTACACCACAAGAAACTAAAGGTCCACACCAAGCAATCACTGACACTCAGATGTATTCATCTTAAACAAGGTAAGCTGACAGGAAACAGAGCCTGCTTATACCTCTCAACTTCTTTACTCAAAATTTCTGTACAAAGACAAAAATAATGGGGGGGGGACAAAATCAGGGATGATTTTTAAATATAAATTTATTTCACTTAAAAAGTTTATAGAACATCAGGTTTTGCACTAAGATTTTTTTGAACAATGCAATGTCTGAAACTATAATGACTGAGATTAATGACTGATTGTAATGCTCAGTGATTTACTAGAAAATCTAAAAATAACAAAAATGGTAACAAAGAAAGGCAGAGTGGAGCTTTTGTGCACACATTTAATATGGGCAGTTCAACAGTTGAAAATATTATAACAAAATATTGGCCAATTTTGGTCTTCTATGACGACATTAAAAATACTATCGATAGTAGACCTCAGTTTATAAGAAAAAGAAATATGAACCTCAAAGATATATTAGAAAGGGATCGTATAGCTAGTAGAGAGAAAATACAATCACTTCAAGGGACATACAAATGTAAAGCATGCAAACAATGCCCTTACATAGTTAATAATAGGGAGTTATTTTTGAAGTCCAGAGGAATATATCTAGGAACATCAGGGTATTTTACCTGCAATACAAAAGGGGTAGTGTATCTTGGGTTTTGCCAGACTTGTTTTTGCTTTTATGTTGGCAAAACAGAAAGGAATTTGAATAAAAGAATATATGAACATCTTTATGATGTAAGTAAGAAAAAAGAAACAAATGCATTTTACAAGCATTCCTTAGTCTGTAAATCTATGAATTTAAAGTTTTTGCTGCTTGAACAAGTTAAACATAACCCGAGGGGTGGGGACTGGGAAGCTTCACTGGAATATAGAGAGCTGCTATGCCAGTTGAAATTAAATGCTTCCAAACCCCCAGGGCTGAATGAAGCCATTAGTTTGAACAGCATTTTGAGGTTGAGAAGGGCCAAATTGTGATACAATTACTAGGTGCATCACATTAATTTATAAGCAAAAATAAACAGGTATTAATATATGGGTATTGTTTCTTATTTCGGTTTCACTTGTTTTGTATATAATGTTTGTGATTATTGTTATATTTGATGCTTTTTATATATGCATATTATATATATATATATATATATATATATATATATATATATATATATATATATATATATATATATATATATATATATATATATATATATATATATAACTTATTACAAAACTTGGTAAATGTTGAGCTTTTCAGGCTTTTAACCTAGGTTTTAAATAATACAATGTTTTAGTTCAAACTTAGTTCCTAATGTAATATGTCTCTTGGGAACATAATGAAAAACAGACTTCTACTGCTTAGTAGTCTTTTTAAAATCTAGATGAAGTATTTTTTAGAATCTAAATGAAGTAATTTGTCATTGAAAGAATTTTTTATTGGTTAATTCATTAATTAACATCAATTAGCTTCAATGGTAAGCAGTATAAAAGACAAGTAAAAATATTGGTTTGTTATCTTGATAAAGCCCGGGAGGTCCTGGGTGAAAGCACTTGATTTATGTTGGATTTCTGTCTTGCTGACGAATCTGTTGGATTTTATTGTCATATTAAAGAAAGTGATTTTATTCTACTTTGGTCTGAGGCCATGGCTTTTTGCTGTTTACCTGTTCGGGTTATAGTGTTTCAATTTATTGGATAAATTTATCTCACTTAAAAAGTTTATAGAACATCAGGTTTTGCACTAAGATTTTTTTGAACAATACAATGTCTGAAACTATAATGACTGAGATTAATGACTGATTGTAATCCTCAGTGATTTACTAGAAAATCTAAAATTTTATCAGAGGCATGGCCAAAATATGAGGCAAAATTAGGGATGTTCTGTTAAATCAAGGATAGCTGAAAGGTAGTAATTTGTGCTGGTTGTTTCCATAGCACAGATAGATACTATTCATCTACTATTGGTACTTGTAGCTAGATAACAGAGGATACTGTGAATTGGAGACATGCTGTATAGGGCTCCTTAACAGGTGGCCAAGTATAGAGTGGAGAAGGTTGCAACTCGGTGATCACAACCATGTGAGCAACAACGTGTTGAAAGAGTTTTCCTCACAGGGCATAAGCAGCACTGGCAGTAAATTATAACTTTTTTGAGGATCCCCGTTATCCGTAATTGCATGACCATAGATTGATATATGTCAGTGCAGGAGGCAAAGTCCAACACATAGACAGTGAAAGGGTATTAACCCCTGTAAGAAGAAACCCCTTATGTTAGGCTTTTCAAAAAGTTGAAGCTTGAACTTGTTTGAGTTGTGTTTGTCTGATTGCATCATCATCCAATTGTTACTCAAATATATGCAGTAGAAGTTCTCAACAGTATGTTTAGGCAGAGTAACAGCTGTGAAAGATTTCTTTCCGGTGGAGTGATCTTGGAACAAATTTACCAAAAAAAGCTTGGTATAGTGGACTCACCATGACTTCCTCATATTGTAAATCATCACTGCATTGATAACTGAACATAACATTATGAGTATGGATTTCATGTAAAGGGGAATTCATTTTCTCTGAGATTGTGTGACCTTCTCACTCTTCCAAAATTGCTTAGCTACAGTTTTAGGTGAAAACCATTTTCATAATTTTATATTTGGCTATAAATGCAGAGACATTTTGTGATGCAGTGAAGAACACAAAAATATGTATGACTGATGAAGTGAAATCAACATTTAGATAAAAGTACTTAGCATTTTGCTGTCTCAGTAGTTGCTTTGTATTTAGTGAACACCTTTAAATTAGAACACTTTCAGCTGACCTCTCTAAATATAGGACTACTTAGTTTAGTAATTTTGGACTGCTCTCTGTTATCTGCTGGCAGTGAGTCTATAGCAACTTCTATCAGCATCAGTCTGTTTACTTGCTGCATTAAGCATGAACGTTAGTATTCCAGCATCAGCAAATTACTAAATTGCTGGCATCAACCATGCAATGTTTTTTTTTTTTTTTTGCCATTATAACTTGCTGTTGTCGATACTGCTGATCCTTCCATGGCTACAGACACGGAGTTTAGTTTATCTGCATATCCATGTTTTTCAGGTGTCTGGAAAGCTATGTGCGAGCACAGAGATACAAAACAGATTTATTGTGTGGCTGCAAAAAAACAAAAAGTTATGTCAGAGTGAAGATGTTGCACCTCTGAAACTTTCTTTTAAAAATACTGCTAAAAGAGATCTAGCAGTATACATTTACACATATATTGCATTACACTATAAATTTTAATACTGTCTGCTGAATGCTATCTCCCATCAAACAAATGCAGACTAGATTCTTATGGAAGATGGTAACTTTTCCAAAGCTGACATGATTCAATCCACATTGCTTTAAAGGGTAACATATCATTTTATCCTTTAAGATTCTGCACTACTGCACACTAGAGTTCCTTATTAAAATAGTTGTGGTGTAGGAAGTATAGATCTCTACTTGAGTCCTGCATTGCTTACTACCCCCCCCCCCAAATAAGAATCTTATGGACTCATTAATGCCATAGCCACATTATGGCCAAGCCAGCACTGTTCACATTCTCAGTGTGATGAGCTGCAATGCCAGTCAGGTATACATGTGACCAGATCAATGTGCACTACAAGGAGCCTCTCATTATGGCCACAAAACTCACCTATGGCTAAGTCAAGATAATCCATCTCATGACCACACTGAAATACAAGCAGGTAAGATAAGCAACTGACAATGCATGAGCACCCCCCCCCCCATTATTAGATACAAGTGTCTGCTCATACAGTGGTTTAATGTTGATGTTATCTACAACAAATGCATACATATAGAGAAATGTGCAAAGGAAAGGAAAGTAACAAAAGATGCTGAGGCTGCAGTAGAAGTTATACCATTAATACCAGAATCCCTGGAGATGGACAAAATAAAAGTGTGAACATGGAGTCATGGAACAGAACGGTTGATAGTAAAGCAGACAGAAGACGGTGCTATGACAATACAGCAGGTTTGCAGAATGCGAAATATACAAAGGATAGATGGGATAAAACAATAAAGTAATGTAATGTAACAAGCTGCATCAGGCCTGACAACATCTAAGTGTCTGCAGTGGACCTGTACTATAACATGAATGCCATTACAACAAGGATATGTGCTACCTTAGTGGAGTCAATAGAGTCCATATACCAGTATTTCCACAGTGTACTAGTAAAGTGAGTCACTGCAGGAGTTAGAGTACCAGAAATCATAAAACACATACCTGGAAAATGTAGGACGTGCAGATGAATTGTCAAAAAAAGGCATGATAGACCTCAAGAGGATTTAATACAGAACTTCTTCTTCTTCTTTCGGCTGTTCCTGTTAGGGGTCACCACAGCTGATCATCTATTTCCATTTCTTCTGTCCTCTGCATCTTGATCTGTTACACCAACGACCTTCATGTCCTCTCTCACCACATCCATAAACCTTATCTTAGGCCTTCCTCTTTTCCTCTTGGCATTTCCATCCTTAGCATCCTTTTTCCAATAAACCCAGCATCCTTCCTCAGCACATGTCCAAACCAACACAATCTCGTACCTCTGGCTTTGTCTCCAAACCGTCCAATGTGGGCTGACCCTCTAATATACTAATATACTGATTCTTAATCCTACTGCGGTGGTGATGCTACGGTAGCATTGTCGCCTCACAGTAAGACGTTGTCCTGTTCGATTCTCAGCTAGAGCATCTTCTGTGTGGAGACATTCGTGAATGGGCGTACTTTCATTGAAGGTTGTGCGTCAGAGCTGGCAACTCGGCACGTAAAAATCTACTGCCAATCATTAGTGGACCAGAGTTCCACTGTGGCGACCCCTAACTGGGAAAAGCCGAAAGACACAACAACAACTGACTCCTAATCCTGTCAATCCTCGTCACACTCAATGCAAATCTTAACATCTTTAAACCTGTCACCTCCAGCTCTAACTCCTGCCTTTTTGTCAATGCCACCATCTCCAACCCATATAACATAGCTGGTCTCACTACCCTCTTGTAGACCTTCCCTTTCACTCTTACTGGTAACCATCTTTCACAAATCACTCCTGACAGTCTTCTCCACCCACTCCACCCTGCCTGTACACTCTTCTTCACCTCTCTTCCCCACTCACCATTACTCTGAACTGGTGATCCCAAGTATTTAAACTCTTCCCCCTTTGCCAACTCTACTCCCTGCATCCTCACTATTCCTCTTTCCTTCCTCTATTTCACACACATATATTCTGTCTTAGTCCTGCTGACCTTCATTCCTCTCCTCTCTAGAGTATGTCTCCACCTCTCCAGGGTCTTCTTAACCTGTTCACTACTCTCACAATAGATCACAATGTCATCCACAAACATCATAGTCCATGGGGACTCCTGTCTGATCTCGTCTGTCAACCTGTCCATCACCATTGCAAATAAGAAAGGGCTCAGAGCTGAACCTTGATATAATCCCATCTTCATCTTAAATGCATTTGTCAATCCTACCGCAGACCTCACCACTGTTATACTATCCTCATACATATCCTGTACAACACTAACATACTTCTCTGCACTCCTGACTTCCTCATACAATACCACAACTCCTGTCTAGGCACCCTGCCATATGCTTTCTCCAAGTCTACAAAGACACAATGCAACTCCTTCTGACCTTCTCTATACCTCTCCATCAACACTCTCAGAGCAAGCATCACATCTGTAGTGCTCTTTCCCAGCATGAAACTGTACTGTTGCACACTAATCATCACCTCCCCTTCTTAATCTAACTTCCGCTACTCTTTCCCTTAACTTCATGCTGTGACTGATTAATTTTATCCCTCTGTAGTTACTGCAACTCTGCACATCACCCTTATTCTTAAAAATTGGTACCAAAACATTTCTCCTCCACTCCTCAGGCATTCTCTCACTTTCCAAGCTTTCATTAAACAATCTGGTTAAACACTCCATTGCCATCTCTCCTCAACACCTCTAGCTTCCACAGGTAAGTCATCTGGACAATCAGCTTTTCCGTTCTTTATCCTCTTCATAGCTGTCCTTACTTCCTCCTTGCTAATCTGTTGCATTTCCTGATTCACTATCCTCACATCATCTAACCTTCTTTCTTTCTCATTCTCTTCTTTCATCAGCACCTCAAAATACTCTTTCCATCTGCTCAACACACACTCCTCACTTGTGAGTCCATTTCCCTCATTATCCTTTATCACACTTACCTGCTGCAGGTTCCTATTAGATGACCGAAGATGCATTCTATCGAATGTGTCTTGGTCGAACCAAATACAATGAAAAGGCAAAATAGCGAAGTGGCTTTTAAGCAAATTCTTTCCCAGGGAAAGAATTTGCTTGGCCGCTTCCATTACTTTGCCATTTTTGGCACTGTAGTGCAATCTCGGAGTTGGTATATTTAAGTAGGGGGGTGTGTGGGGGGGAAAGCCCTCCACTTTATGTATTCTTTCAATTTTTTTTCTTTTTTTGGAACAGCGATTGTTTTCCAAGGGAAAAAAATCAGTGTTCTGAGCTTTCAAGATAGCAAGCTTTTGCTTACATGAGGTCGAGTATTCATCGTTCACTTTTTTAAGTGTTTGATGATATAATATAGACCCCCTGCTGCACATCTTTCCCAGCTCTGTCCCTCTGTCTAGCCAATCGGTACAGGTCCTTTTCTCTCTCTCTTTAGTGTCCAGCCTTTCATACAACTCTCCATATGCCTTATCCTTAGCCTTCACCACCTCTCTCTTTGCCATACACCTCATATCCTTATACTCCTGTCTACTTTCTTCATCTCTGTGACAATCCTATTTCTTCTTCACCTACCTCTTTCTCTGTATACTCTCCTGTACTTCCTCGTTCCACCACCAGGTCTCCTTGTCCTCCTTCCTCCATCCAAGTGTCACACCAAGCACCTTTCTAGCTGTCTACCTTACCAGCTCTGCTGTAGTTACCCAGCTGTTCGGTAACTCTTCACTGCCACCTAATGCTGGTCTTAACTCTTCCCTGAACTCCACCTTATAGCTATCCTTTGTCAACTTCTACCATTTGATCCTTGGCACTGCTCTCACACTCCTCCTCCTCTTCTTGAACACCAGCGTCATCCTACAGACCACCATCCTATGCTGCCTAACTACACTTTCCCCTACCACCACTTTACAGTCTCTAATCTCCTTCAGACTGGCCCTCCTACATAGGATATAATTCACTTGTGTGCATATTCCTCCACTCTTGTACATCACCTTATGCTCTTCCTTCTTCTTAAAATACATATTCACCACAGCCATGTCCATCCTTTTTGCAAAATTCACTACCATCTGACCTTCTGCATTCCTCTCATTAACACCATACCTAGCCATCACTTTCTCATAGCCTCTGTTCTCTTCACCCTGCCCATTGAAATCCGTTCCAATCACCACTCTCACACCCTTCTGTACACTCACCACCACTTCATCCAACTCACTCCAAAATTTTTCTTTCTTATCCATCGCACACCCAACTTGCGGAGCATATGCACTAACAACATTCATCATCACACTATCAATTTCCAGCTTCATAAACATCACTCTCTCTGACACTCTTTTCATCTCCAAAACATTCTTGGTATACAGTTCCTTCAGGATAACCCCTACCCCATTTCTCCTCCCATCCACACCATGATAGAACAATTTGAACCCACCTCCAATGCACCTGGCCTTACTCCCCTTTCATCTGGTCTCTTGCAAGCAGAATATATCATCCTTCCTTCTGTCCATCATATCAGCTAGCTCTCTCCCTATACCAATCATACTACCAAAATTCAAAGTTCCTACCCTCACTACCACACTCCTAACCTTCCTCCTCTCTTCTTGCATTCGGGCATGCCTTCCCCCTCTTCTTCTCCTTCTCCTCCTTTGGCCAACAGTAGCCAATTTCCACCAACACCCTGTTGGCTAACAGTACTGGTGGCAGTCATTGTTATCCTGGGCCTCGACCAATCCAGTATAGAAATCTGTAGTGTTGTCCACATATGGCATTTGGAAAAAGTTTTATACTGAATGCCCTTCCTGACATAACCCTCCCCATTTATCCGGGCTTAGGACTGGCACAAAGAAATGAACTGGCTTGTGCATCCCCAGTGGCTTGATTGGGATTTAATACAGAACAAACTCATTTAAATGTTTCATAGAGCTACATTACTGAGTTGTACCACTGTTGTAGTCAGGGTGTATGGGTCATAAATACATATCTGTGAATGTAAGAAATGCAGTAGTCTGCAAACAGAAAAGCTATGAAACGACATGCAACCCCCAAGGTATGTGAAACCCCCAAACAGCTGTAACGAGAAAGTAAAAATCATTACATTAATACAATACTCTGCCAAAGAAGTTAAAAATGTGGCAGTAGCTTCTCATTATTACAAATTGTAATGTACATCAAAGCTGAGCTCATTTGTATAACAAAATAGTGCGTGCTGTGGATTTTCCATCATATTTGCCATTAGCAGCCCATTTTACCCAAGTACTGTAACAGTGGTAGTAGAATCATGAAACGTATATTATGTTAGGAAGTGCCAACATCACCTGCATAATGTACACACTCATTATGGGATTGTGAATTTTCAGGTGAATTGAACACACGATAGCACCAAAGAGGAAAAGACATGGATGGAATCAATGCTGTAGACCTGTGTGTTATTAAGGCATGCCATAAAAGCAATAGTAGAAATGTTTACTGAAAAACATATGTCACAGGAACAGAACTCATGACAGAAGGACAAAAATAGGCACACACCTGTGTTCAAGCCACTGTCTTTTCTCAAGGCTATATTCTCCAGAACACTGAATTCACAAGACATGCCACAGAGGTACTCAGGAAAGACAGTGAATTGTATATTTTAGTTAAAAGGAACACATGATAGCAGAACAACAAAAATACATCTAACTGGGATCAAGCCACTCCACCCCACTTTTTGTCAAGGATATGTTATATTTCAGGGCATTAGCAAGAGAAACCACAGAAGAAAGTATACTGAAGTGGCATGAATACATACATTTCATGCAAATCTTACACCTGTGTTGTGGTGTGTGAAGGAAACAGTAGAAAACATTATACCAAACTACAGAGACGGGGATTAAAACCCATCAGCTACTGTGTGCATTACTGCATGAGTACACTGAGGAATGGAGGCCATCACATATCTGTATTATGTTTGCCTTATGTAATAGCTGAGCAATACACTATTAGATCATGGAAATTATTTTTGTTATATCATGCTACTACAACTTACATCTCCTTGAAATGGAACTCCTGCCTGCATAACCAATATTCTACACTCCAACAGATTGCCAAATGATACCACTGAGAAACTAATAAGGTTGACCATAAAGACATATTTCAAGGGAATGTTGGAACACAGTGGTACACTATAAAATGAACATTGTACACAGCATGTAATAATCAAGAAATCACAATCTGACAATCCAATGTATTGACAATGTACACATCAATTTGTGGCTAGGCACATGGAAGCTATGACACCGTATGTATTAATATCAGTAACGCTTGGTGCCATGTGTCACCCATTGCATCAGTTGCACTACAGAAGTGAAGTTCTTAGCATGGTTGAAGGATTTTCCTTGGTTTTTGCTATGTAATGTGAACTGACATCCCCCTGTGTTTACATAAGAAAAGTGAGTTTGCCCTCCACAAAATGCTGTGGAAAATTATAATGCACACAAATGATTTTTCCCATTGTGAAAGCCCTTTTTGGCCATGTATGTGCTGTGATAATATCACAAGGAAAAAAAGCGACATTACTATAATTGAATGTTGACTTGTAAATGTGTAATCCTAGCAAAAGAACTCCTGCTTGCCTAACTCACAGTCAGTTGATCTGTGTACTACCTAATGACAGAAAATGTTATACAACCATTGTCAGAAATCACACATTTGAAGGGATGTTACCAACAGTTTTTGCAGGATTAAAAAGGAACACAATACCCAGAGGATCAAAACAATCCACCTGTCATATCCAAGTAGTAAACCTTACACTGTATTGGCAGGAGCCAACCAGAAAACCAGATCCTGTTTCTACATCACATCCTTGCCCCTCCTTAGCTGAGCGGCAATTAAAAAAAATCTGCGCTTGGGTAACTTTGAATCCTGAAATTCTGCAGCCAATCAGGTGCTGTTTCTGCACCCTGCCCTAACCCTCAGTCCTCAGATTTCAACTAAAAAAAAAAAAAAAAAAAACAAAAGAAAGAAACAAATCATTTTTTTAAGTGCTTGCTACAATTTTCACCATGAATGGAACACTATAGTGTTCAGGTTTTTGGAAAAAAAAACAACTGTTTGTTGCAAATGTAGCAAACAGTAGCAACAGTTCATACTCCTACACAGAGAGTTACAGCCCTCAGGTTTTAATTAAAAAAAAGAAACACATCTTTTTTTCTTTTAAACTGTAACAAATTGCTTGCTATAAATGTAGCAAGCTGTTGCTACAGATTAGACCACACAGGGAACATAAAAGCACTCAGGTTTCACCAGAAATATAATATTGTCTTTCAAAAGCAGGTATGTACTATAGAGCGAATGGGATCAGCCAATTGCACCCCCTAACACTTTGTACCCAGGACAGTCATCCCTAATTATGCTACTGATCTTACCAATAAGTGCAAGTGAATCTCAACGACTACTTAAAATGTGACAGTATACTCTTCTACAATGTTTTTAGCTGTATTAATAATATTCACTACTATTTACCATGACTATTCCTTAAAACTATTTGTAGCACTCCAATATGTGGTTGACCCTTTCAATGTGTTAGTTTTAGGAATATAACTGTTTAAAAACTTATTTGTGGAACATTAGTCATAATGAGGTACACGGGGAAAGTATGAGTCTAACAATTACTCAGTCCCTGCTATCTGGGCTTCCTGTGTGTGTCCAGAGCTCATCAGAGGTGCTCAGGCATGCGATCAGCATCATGTACAACTCAATATAACATTTACCTGACTTGCTCATTGTGCAAATTGAGCAATTCAGAAACAATAATGAGATGAATTGAAATTGGCACACACATGGAGGTCAGAAGGGGGAATCTACATGAAACCTTCCACCCAGACTAATTATTCCATAGATATGACACCCCTAAGTGTTGACCCAGTAGTCAGGGATCTGAGAACATATGTAGACATTAATTTGGACTTTGACCAGCACATGGCCAAGGTAGCAAGTAAGGGAATGGCATCTAGGTCTAAGGAAGTCATAGTCCCACTTTATTCAGCATTTATCAGACCCTTCAGCATATACCTGACCAGACATATTCAACTGGATTACCCACAAAAGTTTCTTACCAGGAGAATCCAAGGTATAAACACATTGTCTTATATGGATTACATTAAAGCCCTATCTCCAGATTTGGTCTCCTCCAAGTTATTGAGAGGCAATCTATGCCTGGCATACCAGGCATCCTCAGATCCAGCTTTGATGGAATGTTTGCACATCTGCAAAATGAAGAAACAAACTGGATACAGATAACCACTGGAGCAGTTAGAAGACTCAAAATTTATTGTTAAAGCACTTTTCTCCAAATGTATCACAGACTTCTTTAGAAACATATTCAAAATAAACAGCAACAGAACCACTAGATCCAATTATTTAAATTGTGCTTGTGATATACTGTGAATAAAACCTGTTCATGAGACAGATATGAGTCTCAGATAATCCTCATGCTCTGGAACAGACTACCTATACATGTGAAGCAGACTCCATCCCTAACCATATTTAAGCATAACCTTGACCAATGGATGGGAAATTGGAAATTCACTCCATGTCTGGCCCCCATGTCAGTGATAAAAACAGACACACACCCCCACTGCATAATATCTAGAAATTTCTAAATAACATACCCCCTGTGATGAAAGGAGTTACTGCCAGCACAGCTAGTTGGAATTTTGTAAATAATTATATGTCATTTGTGAATATCAAACTGAGTTATACAAGACCTAGTGTTATAAATGTATTAGACTTGTATGCCATGTGTATAACAAACTGATTTGTACAGACATTTGTGTTGAAAAGTTATTTGTAAAGTACTTGTGTTTGAAATGTATCCACAGTGTGCCTTACTGCAGAGAACAGAAATGTACATGCACTATTGTAACTGTTTAAATGTATATGTTTTAACAGAGGAAACTGGAGGGTTAACCTCAGTCCAGCAAACTTTAGAAAAATATCTGAAATTAAATCACTTTATAGGCTATACCATAAAGATGCTATCTCACATGTTTCAAGGCAGCCAGAGACACAAAGTCTGTACTAGGAAGATTTTTATATTGTCTTTGGGGTGAGCTAATTACTACTCTGAAAGCATGGAGGAATGCAATTGTTTTATGACTTCCAGCACCTGCCAAAGATCTGAGCAAAAGCCCTTGTGTGTGTATTTTTGCAGGTAGGTGCTAAGTCCTGCCAGTTACCAGCAATGGGGGTTTTGCTGGGGAACTAAAAGTCAGATAACAAGAAGTGATGTCATTCTGCAAGCTATCCCAGTAGTAATATTGTAGATATTATTTTGAGTCTCTTAGTGAGACACAGCATTCTGCATTCTGTCTTGGACCTGACAACAACAGGAGGAACTATTCAATGCATCATCTGACTTGCTTTATTAAGTAAGTTATTAGGGAATAGTATAATTCTCTTAGATTCAGTAAGGAATACAGTGAAGCTTAGTTTAGATATTGTTTTTCTTTATTTGTCTGAGCCTGTCCCGCAATGTTGTTTTACATTTTTCCTGTGTTTTGAACTCTTATGTCACTGTGAATATATAATTAATATTTCTTTGTTCTTTCATTATTTATTATTAAATATATTTAAACCTTTCATTGTGACTGATCTTTGTAGAGATATTTAAGTTTTGAGAGTACTTGCATATCTGTTTGGTGACATTGTGTGGGCCATTCCAAATAGCCTTGCTCCTGGTCAAACTACCATTTGTATTAATATCAGTTTCACTCAGTATATCGGATACCCTTGGAAGAACCTTAAGGTAGCTGGTGAGGAGTCTGGTGGCAGTTATGACTACCTTATAGTCTGGACAGAAGGAGTCATAGCTAGTAAACCTGTGCCAGCCTTTCCCAGGGTGTGTGTGTGTGTGTGTGTGTGTGTGTGTGTGTGTGTGTGTGTGTGTGTGTGTGTGTGTGTGTGTGTGTTTGTATTTGTAAATCAAATCTCAAAGAGTTTGTGTGTCTACTTGGGCAGGGACACAAAGCACTGGTTTGACAGAGATGGTGGTGGAGGTCTTGGCTTGGACACTTAGCTGAGATCTCAACTAAATAGCTGTGCCAGTGGGGAGTCTTATTAGGGATCTGGAGAAAGAGGGAGAAACCAGCCCCAGACTGACTGTGGTCTCTGTGTGCTCTTATGGGAAATTGCACTTGATGCAGAGAGCTGCATCTGGAAATAGTGTGTGTGTGTACCTGTTATCCTCACGGTGAACATCCCCCCACACATGCTAGTGGTGAGGATTGAAACTCCTTGATTACTGGCCCAGAGGTGGGATATCCACGTCACATATTGGTTGGTAGTGGTGGACATACCTCTCAGCTGTACAGATTTTTGCAGAATGTCCAGATTTTTGCCTCACTTTTTTGGTCTGTTTCTCAGAAAATCGTGGTTTTCTGACAGATCCTTAACAAATCATCGAGAGTTGAAGTCAGAAAATAATGACAGACTTTTAAGTTTCAGATTTCATACCCTTCAGAAAATTCATGGTAATGCAAAACCTGTTATTCCATCAACTTGTCCCTCTTTTTGGGCCTTTTCCCCCCATTATTTATGGCTTTGTCCAGATTAATTGCTCTAGCAGGTTGAGAGGTATAGGGGTGGGTCATCACACCCTCTCCTAATAAAAGCCCACGATATATAGGAACAATTGAGTTGGGTTGCAAATCTAGGCTTATAAAGGCCCTGGTGGTCATTACCCTAGTATATATCTATGAACCTATAAATGTGACATGGAACAAGAATCATCATTTGCTACAGAGGACAAATTTCTCTGTTTGTACAAGACACTACTGAGAATTTTTTTTACTGCACTATAGAAGTCTGCAAACTTTTAAGATATTTGTTACTTGTTATACTTGCTTTTTTTGTACATTGTTAGTATTTATGTGTGTTGTGTTCTGTAAGGGCTACGGGGACTGTTGTTTTTCTGTCAGGGTAGTATTAGTAAAATCTGTCATCAGGGGGTATATTGCCTTCCTGTATATTGGTTGTAGTAACATGCCAGCAGGGTAAAGCTGGGTGATATGACATTAGGATGCCATGTGTCAGTATAATGTTGATTTCCTTCAAACATGTTTATACAAAGATAATTATTACAGCATTTTGTCTTGTGTGTTTACATTGTACCTATCCCTGAGAGCTTGAGTGCATGATAACTTGTTCTCATAAACATAACCTGTTATTCTTTTGTCAGTGGTGGATGGGTTAGGACAAATGACACTAGCTGAGACTGTGGTGTTGTTTTTGTAGATAGACCTATGTTACTATCATGTCCAATTAGACATGCAGTAGGTGGACTAGACACTCAAAATTGGCTGTAGGTGTCAGTGTGTGTGTGTGTGAGTGTATGGTATGGAAGAATATCTATGGCAAGGCTAGCCAGCCGACAGTGTAAACCTTGGCTCTAGATGACTTTCACTGCTGAAGTGACACCCACACCTTGTGTAAAAATGGGAAAAGGGTTGTGGATGGATGGATGGATGGATGGATGGATGGATGGATGGATGGATGGATGAATGGATGGATGGATGGATGGATGGATGGAAGGATGGATGGATGGATGGATGAATGGATGGATGGATGGATGGAAGGATGGAGGGATATAGCCTATTATTAGTATTATTTTCAATGTGTTACAATGTATACTTCCCATTTAGGACCATGACTGTTAATTACAGTGTTTACCATACCAACAGGGATATGCTTTAAACACAGCATCTAAGTGCACATCCAGCTGAAAGCCTCAGTTTACTGATGATGAGAATGATGGAATATTTCAGGTCACATTGCAAATGCTGACAAGCCATTTCATGACTGGGTCTGGTGACAAGTTATGAATGATGTCAATACTGTGGGTGACCAGGGCTGTAACTAGTAAAGGGTCTGACGGAGAATCCATAACATGATCTGTAATGCTACCCCCAGTATGGCGGCCTTGACATGGGAACAGAGGGCCACATGCAGTGGTCTGTCTACTGCACTTCCACTTACAGAGATGAAGAAGTTCCTGGCCTTACTCAAAGGGATTGCCACCTCCTCTGAGTTTCACAATCTGGCGCTGGATATTAGGGCAGAGATGGTTAGGACCTTGAATTCCTGTGTGTGATGCCTCAGGTAGATAGTTCAACCTTAACTATGCTGCCCATTTGTAGATCTTAATCCCATTACTGTTTATATTTCCTATCTCACCTATTGTGTATAGATCCACATGGCATTGAGGTGCAACATCTACCTGCATAAGGTATGGGCATATTTAAATTTAGTTATCTTTATTAATAGTTGTCAAGTATTACAGCTCTCTCATGCTCCTTTATCTCTTTTTTATTCTTCCTTATTCATCTTGTCATCTCATCGCTTACTGCCTCTCATTCATCCAGTCTCCCACTTCTCAACACATCTCTCTCACGTCCTCTCCTTTCTGCTCCTCTTCCCTCACCAATTCACACTTACCTTTTCTAAAGTCCTTGTCATACCTCCCTATACAATGATATGCTGCCATCCCTGTAGCATTAGCCATCTCAGTCATTATGGCTACATGTTGTTATTTAAAAAACTCTGCTAAGCATAGTTCCATTTTTTCCATCTGTTTTCACATTGTAAACTGCTTCTTTAAGTAAATATTGTAGCTTATTCTTGCATATGTAAATATGTATACCTTGTATCTCAAAATATGTTTTGTTGATTTCTTATGTGATCTTATTCACCTGGGCTGTGCCTGCAAATCATTCACTTAGTTCAGTGCACTACCTCAGTAAACAAAATATAAATATCAATATAAATAAATAAATGAATAAACATAAATACCACTTGCATGTGTAGTTGTCGTGCTTGGGCTTACTTACACTGGATATGTTTTGTTTTGGTGTATTCACATGTGAAGCACTCTCTGCCACCAACATCTTATGTTAGAGAATCTGTAACCTCCGGTGATAATTACAGGGTGAGCAGGCATAGTCCAAGGTTGTAGAGTGTGTTTTGGACACAGGGAGTGTGACCCACACATCCCCTTCTCAGACTACGGGCACAGTCTCTCTGCCTACATATACCCATGACATGCTACCATCTGACAGCAGACAGGTTGATGAAGACACTGTAGATCATGGATGTATGGTGGCCCTAGGTACAGACATATCAGAATATGCCCATATGCATGGGCAGTTGGGTCCACACAGCAGGGTCTGTACCAGTGCTTGAAGGAGGTGTGGGTACCTCCCTACCGTTGACATCAGTGTGTCAGTAAGTGCTATTCAAGTTATGTGCAAGGCCATCCTCGAAGCATAGGTGATTTCTACCAGGGCCATGGCAGAGATTGTGAGGGTCATACTCGCAGTGTATAATGACTTTCAAGACTGCATTAACCATGTGTGTGACTGAATGGACAGGATGAATGACACAATAGACCTTGCAGTGTCTGTTCTGAATCATATGTTGGGGGTGAAAGACAATCCTTGAGGCAGTCATCTGTTACATCATCATACCTAGCCATGGATGAGTGAGGTCCTGCTACCAGATGGTATCTCATCCACTACTACATCAATTTTGGAGGTGTCTACACCCAGGAACAGCCATCCATATGGTTGCTGACATGCTGAGATCTGTTACATCAGCCACTGGTAATGTTCAGGTAGCACATTGTCTCCTAGCCAGGGTCATGGGCAGCCAATGTAACTCCCATCAGAGTTATCTCTTGTGGGTGGACATATACAAGGGAAGCTGTACTCTCTGTCCTGCATGGTCCTGACCTGTCCAGTAGGCTGCAGTGCAGTGCTGTTCTTAGTCTGTGTCCAAGCAGAAACATACACACCATGACTGTCCATAGCACGGACCCCCCCCACACACAGTGAGCCAAGTAATTTGCCCCATTAACCCACCCAAGATCAAAGCCCTACATACTGCCCATAAGTGTCTTTTTCATTTTGTTAGACCTTAACACTCATACTCACACATTTCCCTGTGAAAGATATGCACTCTTGTATCAACTTCTCCCACCTTTGCAGAGGGGATGATAACAGTTCCCTGCTGTTTCCATGTTCTGATTTTGGCAGCCTATGTCTGATGCACAGATTAGCCATCCTATGCGTGGGTAATGACAGCCTAGTGATTTTGTATTAATCATTGTTACTTGTCTGTATAGGTATAGTAAAGATTTGTTGTAAAGCTTCCTCCCCTACCTGTGAAATAATGATAGTAATATATATGGTCCAAACACAGTACAGGACAGTGTTTACAGTGCAGAGAATTGTGAAATCTCATTCCAGGCATTCTGTATAAAAGTTGTGTAAATGATCTGTAAGGGTACAGGGGCTACCATTTAAAATAAACAGTCAAGGGAAGAGTGTGTATTGAATAGGGATACACAGATGAATTGCAGGAATGAACACAGGGGAAAGGGGACAGGTGAAACATCCTAATGTATAGCAGATGAAGGCATGCTAATGGAACACAGTTGTAGCAGGAACACCAGTCACATATCAATATGGTACAGTATGAACTACACAGTGAAAATGTATATTATGTGACTGTCACACAAGGTGACATAACAATGTACAAGATATCTTTGTGAGATAAGCATCCAGACATGAGCAATGCAGAGGACATCTATCAGGGATGTAATATACAATTGGGGTATGGTGCATATTGTGAAGCTGTGCAGACTGATTTGCCCGAATATGAGTGTAATGTCAGCAGATGTCTCCAAGTGGGACACAGTTACAGGCTCATGGACAACAGTAAATGAAGCATGCACAGTCCTGGACAATATCAGAAAAATACCAACAGTAATCCCATGTCTCTGATACAGCATATGTGATTCTGAGTGATCATAGATGGTTCTGCACAAACGCACTTGCACAACTATTATGACATGTCAGCAATCTATGATGGTAATCAGCCACACTGTTCTGACACTATAACATCTGTTGGAAGTGTTAGGAGGGGCACTGCTATACCTGTATGTGACAGTAGGATCACTGCAACCTAGTTGACTGGTGTGCATAGCAGATATATATTACACAATCCAGGCTGTCATGAATGTAACCTATGCCATCAATCTTATCAAACAGCTATGTATGTACTGTGTGCATCACCAGAACAAGAATTACAAATGCATCTGGTGGAATACCTTGATGGGTGTTATGCACCATCAGACAGTAATGTTTATGCAACAAAAGGAATACCTAGGTATGTTCAATAAGATGTGTGACAGCTAACTGTGGCAAAGGTAGTACACTTCAGTTATACATCACTTGAAAGATGTGTATGTAGGTACATGAAGAAGGTGCATTGTATTTAGTTATTGAAATGATGAAGGCAGTGAACTATAGAGGTATTATGGCATTTGATGTGGATATCCTTCGCATACTCAGTAGTTGTGTTGCATACAAGGGAGTAGTCAGCACTGTGACCACATGCTAGTGGATCTTCCACATATCATCTATGCCAGGGCACAGGTCATATACCTACTGGTCTGATTATAGGGTGTGATATCTACATTCTCCTTGGGATGTGCATTTGTTTTCATAATGTAACAACCCCCCCCCCATGTTTTTGTTTCATCTCATGTGTTGTCATAGCTGTGGCAGCAATCTTTGGTGTGTGTTGATACTGTCTGTATTATACTAATACCACAGTTGGAATCAATGATTATTCACAATCTGTAGCCTGTCAGACAGCTGTTTGGTCACAAGATGTGTATGTCATTATTGATGGCTGTGACTTAAACAATGGACAGTAAAGGGCCTAACAGACAGCCTTGATGCATGCACCTGATCACTAGACACAAGATATAGGTCACTTCACACATTTCAAAATATTTACATGCAATGTATGTAATCCACTGGTCTACCCACTTGGTGGTATAGGTGTTTATGGTCACATCTGACAGTGCTGAGTGAATATCTCACTGTGGATTTGTGTCAAATGCTTTGGCCTGGTCAAGTTCTACAGGATGAAAGTGTTGTCACCACGCATGCCCTCAATGACTTCTGTGAGGACATATAACAGATGCAACAAAAGTTCCACACGTATGGCAAGTGCAATGGCCCAAACCAGAACTAAATGTTGCACTAATGCACTATATAAGCACACTATTAAACATCCGGCTGCCCAATTTAAATTTACTGTTATAGATAAGGTACATGGTAATAGAAACATCAAAGCTGGTTAGCACAACATTTTAAACAAAAAAGAAAAAAACCTGGACTGTCAGACTGGGGGGTCTTTTTCACCTGGTCTGAATGAACATTTATAATCCTGTGAATTGATTTTTTGGTATGTATTTGCTAACTATGATGCTGTCCTTATATAAATGTAATTGGTTTGCAGTTTATGTGCTATACATTGAAAAAGGCTTAAGGCTGAAACCAGTCTGTTGACTGCTTTTTGACTTTAATAAAGTCACTTGTAACCTCTCACTGGAGTGCAGGCCTTTTTTTGGTTTTGGCATATAACAGATGTAACAGACATGGATGTAGCATTAACAACTCACACAGATCTGTTGCACACAGCCAGGATATTACTAGTGTCCATTTAGAAAAGGTCCATCATAACATGTTTGTCCACCAAACAGATGAGGAGAGTCAGGCTGTGTCTATACATGCATGCACCAGGTGTTGTCCCCTAACCCAGATGAATGCATGTTGATGTACATCCTTCTATGGGAACATAGTAGGGGTGAAGGGTGTGTTGACATATGAATTCAAGCCATTTCATGAAGGTGTATGTGATGAGTCATGCTATAGGCGATCTGTGATGCAGTCCCAGCCCATTGATTTTATGTGCCAGGCCTGGATGAAGGTAAGACAGTGCATACTGCCTATCTTGATTTGGCCTAGGGTTTTGACACAATACCTTGCTCTGGAAACATTAAGAAACTCTCCCAGTTGGGGATTAACCCTTATGTCACTAGATGGTTAACCAATTGGCTCAGAGACAGAACACATTCTGTGAAAGTTGGTGACTCAACCTCTACCAGTAGAGCTGTCACCAGTGGCGTACCCCAGGGATCTGTGCTTGGCTCTTTACTGTTTGGAATCTATTTCTCAACAGCCCAGGCTAAAGTATATGGTCTTTGGCTTACCAAGTCTGCTGATTCTTGCATATTGGGTGTAATCATTGAGTCCACCAATGATGATAATTTACTACAGGAGGGGCTAACATAGACAAATGATTGGTGCCAAAGCCACACGGTCTACAAATAAATGCAAAAATGTGTCTTTATTTTGGCCTTCTGCAAAGTGGAATTCCCTGCTAATAACAGCATTGACAACACTCCCCCTATGCTTAAACCCAGTGGTGCAAGACCTGGGAACACATGTAGATAGTAATCTGAACTTCAAAGAAGTGTCCACAGTAGTATGGAAAGGCTACATTGTGCACCTCTTAAGTCAGGCCATAGTATCCAGATCTGAGGATTATATAACACCTCTGTACTTGAACCTCATCCGAACACTAATAGAATATAATGCGCCATTTTGCATGTACCTCACCATACACCTTCAGCAGCTGAAGAGACCACAGGAGTTTACCATCAAGAAAATACAAGGCCTACAAACCATGCTATGATGTATGTAGATAGACTGAAAGCCCTGTCACTGTAATCTGTATTGTATAGGATGAGGTGACTTATGCCTGCCATGGTGGGAATACTGCACATCCACAAACCAGCTATAGCTGATGACATCAGCAGAGTCTGGTGAGAGGAAGATGGTGATAGCAGTGCTCCACATGGTGGTGTAAAATAACTCTGTAATGTCAAGCAAGAGCACAAAAACACACATACACACACACACACACACACACACACACACACACACACACACACACACACACACACACACACACCTCTCAGTTGACTGCAGTAAGTACAGAATCCCTACCTATCTAATTACACCAACTATAGAACTCTGTATTTAAAGAAAGGGCCATGGCACAAGCCTGACTTGGACAGTGTGATGATGGTGATAGTAGTGTCTCACATGGTGGTGTAAAATGCACTCTGTTATGTCAAGCAAGAGCACAAAAACACACATACACACACACACACACACACACACACACACACACACACACACACACACACACACACACACACACACACACACACACACACCCCAGTTGACTGCAGTAAGTACAGAATCCCTACCTATCTAATTACACCAACTATAGAACTCTGTATTTAAAGAAAGGGCCATGGCACAAGCCTGACTTGGACAGTGTGATGATGGTGATAGTAGTGTCTCACATGGTGGTGTAAAATGCACTCTGTTATGTCAAGCAAGGTCAGAAACATACGCACACACACAACCCAGTTGGCTGCAGTGAGAACAGAACCCCTACCTATCTAAGTACACCGACTAGAGAATTCTGTTTTTAGGGTAAGTGCAACTGTACAAGTCTGACTTGGAGAGTGTCAGACAGCACTTTATAACTGATGAGATAAGCAGAGTCTGTTGAGGAGAAAATGCTAATTGCAGTGTCCCACATGCTGGTGTAAAATGCACTCTATGATGTAAAGGAAGGGAAAAAATACACACACACTCCAGTTGACTGCAGTGGAACAGAACCCCTATCTTTCGAAGTACAGTGACTGGAAAACTCAGTACTTTAAGCATGCACCACAGCACAAGTCTGACTGTTACAAGACTGCAGGTCAACTAATGATGGATGAGATTAGTACTGAATGTTGGAGAAATGTTGCGAGGCCTGAATGAAATGGATGTCTAGGCTTGTGCAAGTGTCAAAATAATATCAATCCATGGAATTGGAGTGGTAACTGTCAGATACACACTTATGCTCTTCTGGCTAAATAGACATGAGCACACACACACACACACACACACACACACACACACACACACACACACACACACACACACACACACACACACACACACACACACACACACACCAGTTGACTGCAGTGAGAACAGAACCCCTACCTATATAAGTACACAGACTAGAGAAATCACTACTTTAAGCAAGTGCCATAGCACCAGTCTGACTCTTACAAGGCTGCAGAACACCTTTTGGTGGTTGACATCAGCACTGAATGGTGGAGAGAAGTTGTTGGGAGGCTTGCATGAAATGGATGTGTAGGCTTGTGCAAGTTTCAAAATAATGTCAATACATTGAATTGGAGTGGTAGCTGTCAGATATGCACTTATGCTCTTCTGGCTAGATAGACACACACATACACATGCACTTCTCGCAGTTGACTGCAGTGAGAACAGAAACCCTACCTAAGCACACTGAGTAGAGAACACAGTACTTTACGCAAATCCCACATCATAAGTCTGACTTTTATAAGCCTACAGGACAACTTATGGTGGATGACATCAGCACTGGAAGTCAGGACACCTGCATGAAATGGATGTGTAGGCATGTTCAGCAGTCAAGATACTTCAAGTTCTGCATATTACCAGATTGGTGATTGTGCAATGAGTAGTATGTGGTCATTATGTTTCAATGTGCAAGTATATTTTAAGAGACAGCTTTACAAGCTATATGCAAACAGGTGTCCAAATTACAAGTATTTGAAATCTGAATGTGTATTGTCAGTCTGAAGATGTGCATAGTACATCACACAACATTTGTTAATAAGTTATGTAGTATAGTTGATATATTTGTCAAAACGTACTGAGAGACCAGGGTTGCAGGGCATGGGAGGTAACACATGGCTGAATTGTAGTTATCTAACATAGTCTTAGATAGGGCCTTCATTTTGTTATGTTTCCACATGTAGATTCATGGCATGAAGATTAAATGGACAGTAAACAGTACTAATACATGCTAATATTTACTTAGTATAGCACAACGACGAGCAGAGGGTTTGAGCGATGGTTGGCAAAGTGTTTGCATATGTGGGATACACAGTTCTACTGATTTCCCTGTTTGAGCATAGTTAAGCATTGAGCAAAGGTGAGCCTCATTGCTAAAATTCTGAGAGATACTACTGAGTGTATGAAACATACCTGCTGCTTAGCTGACTTGGTGGCAACAGGTGTAAATGCATTGATATGCTTCTTTTTGAGCTCAGATGATATGGATTTGAAGGTGTATGAAATACTTTAAAATAAATAGTGATAATGCAATGAAATCACTCTTTATACTACATTCACCATGTGCTACTTTAGAGTGGCATGTTTAAGTGGCATTGCACAGAGGTTACCGCACTATTGAAGTGCCATTCACTGTTGCTTGGCATTGATATATAATGCCAAACTCTGCTCAAGCATAGAGGCCAAAAAGTGAAGGGCTCCATTGTTTTTTTTTACATATTTGTGTTCTGTGTAATTTTATTTTTTTGCCCAGATTATAGGTATTAAAATGGGGTAGATAAGAAAGTGGTGAAATGGGGGAGCAAGCAGGAGGAAGAACAAAGAGAAAAATACAGGAATGTGCAGGAGGGAGATAGGAAAGAAACATAGCTATCCATTTCTTTAACAGTGTAGAATGAAAATATGTACAGAATATTAGCTGAATTTGGACTGTCACCTCCATAAAGAGGGGCGACAACAAAGCAATCATGTTATATAGCCAAATGGAACAAATCAAGTGTGTCAAGAAAACATGTGTGAAAAATGCAGAGCTATGTATGAAATTATATATTTTTTGTGGGACAGGTGCCCCTTTCTTTTTTTTTTACTGCAGAAAGAGATGAATGCTGGATAAGGGACATTGGTATTTCTGGGTCAGGTAAGTTGGGTAGGTGAGGAAGCAAATGCAAACAAACAAGACAAACAAGGCAAGACACAGGGATGGTGAGGGCCACAAAAGATGGGGAGATACCATGATTGGGATGAGGGAGGTGACAATGCAAGCTCATGCCCATCTAACTTGGAGACAGTGAGAATCTAGCCCTCACCCACAGAATTGCCATCAGTGCCCCCTTACTCCACCGGGTACTGGAGATCTTGACTTCTTCTCCTCCTACAGATCATGAGGAAGAGCAGCCTCTCCATCCAGCATAAGTGTACACCAATGGTGCTGTGCACAACCCTAAACACCAAGCTTGGCATCAACTGGAGGGTGATGAAATCCCCACATTCACCACTTCTCCCAGATGGTACCACAGCACCAGCTGCAGGGCAGTGCTATCTGAGGGCCCAGGTAGTGCAGGTACAACAGAGGCAGTGCTACCTGGTTGGATCCCAGATAGGCTGGGCATTGGTGCTGGAGCTGGTGGAGTGGGGCAGTCTGAACCCTGGCCCACTTGGGCTGGCCTACCTCACTGTACTGTGAAGCATTTATTCATGTGTTACAGATGGATGACATGGAGGCATTTTGACAACACATAACAGAAAATTAAAAAAAAAGAAATAAGGGTTGGGGTGAAAGAAAAAAGAGATAAAATTAGTACCATAATATGTGATATACAATGCAGAATTATACAACTATTTTATCTGAACTATTATATTTAAGTATACATCTGATCAACTACAAGCTATAATTATGGAAATCTCAAAGTAATCCTTGCAATGTTCATATATCGCACATATGTTTGGTCCAAGTATACTGATTACAGTTATTAGCAGGGCATTTAGGACACTTTTATAGAGTTTAATTTATGTAATATGAAGGAAATGCAGTATTTTGTGCTTGCTACTCATGATATTTGAACCAATAGTCTCTGACTACAGTCTTACACTTGACTCACAAAGTTAGTTTGGGCTACAGACTTATGCATGCATGCTTGCTTTTAGAGTTGGAATCTGCATGCTCGCTATGCTATTATTGTAGAGAATACAAAAAAAACTATCAATAACTTTTAAAGCTACAATAATACTTCTCTTGTGCTGCATACATACCACTTGCTTCTCTCAGTCTCTCCAGATGATCAGCATGAACCCGCCGATTCAAATCAATTTTGGTATTATCTGTGAAAATAAAAGAAAAGAAAAGGAAAGAAAAGAATGGAAGACCATTATGCATGTCCGTCTTGTGTATATTTAGCTTTCTATGTATTAAAAATTCTCTTTATTAGCATACTTACACAACTGTTGGATGTCACCACTTTGAAACTCAGTAAACCACTGATTGAGCATATCTCTCTTGCTCTTTTGTAAGTCATTAAAGTAGTGACTGTACTATTCTTCAGTGCATGGGATGCCAGTCAAACTGGATATAGCCTTAGCCAAACTACTCCAAGCCTCAGACTTGTTCTGCGAGCCAGAATAATCCCCTGCAGAAGCCTTTGTCTGTGACAATTTACCAAGAGTCCAATTAATATTCTGGACTCCTGAATACCCCACCTCTGTGCTCTAAACTGGGCACCTTCCCCTCTAATGCCAGACATGTCTAATACCAAAAGGAGAGCAATGGCAACTAATGATTTCCTGCAAATTCCTGTTATCAAATTTACTGCTAGTGTGCAAACCCAAGCAATGATGCCAACTGCATTTGCCCAATATTAAAGGGAGAACAGCAGTGCCAAGCAGGTTAGAAATACATTTTTAAATTGGAAGATTGATCTGGCACTTGACATTAGTTTGAGGGCTGTTTGCTGCTGTAAATTGAAAACAATTCTTTAAAATTGGAAGGTAACTGTTAGGTGAGTAAACTTTGCAGACATGCACAAGGAGCATACATTTCATGACCTGGCAGACATTCATTTTGGCTTTATACACTGCTAAAATAGATTTTTACAGTGTGGGATTGAAACCTATGCATAAGGGACAAACCATTTTCTTTCACAGTGTTGATTTTTCATCTTTGCCACAGAAGAAGTCCTGCTCAGGCATAGTCATGAATCATTCATGAATACAGCTGACAGTGTGAGATGTTAACTATGTATGTGTCTGACCTGACAATGTCGTGGATATAGATTCATTTGTGTACGCATCTTATTTAAGTGTGAAGGCCATACAAGTCCAGATAGCAGAACTATACTTACAAAAATATAGTAGACAGTATACCCTCAGTCATGCATCTGAAAACACAATAAGTGTGTTTTATCCTTCATAATATATAATTCATATCATCTATACCACAGGAATAATTAAATGACAGTTGTATAATTCCTTATTAATTCTTAAGTTCTGTGTGTTAACCACTGCACAACACTTCTTAGTGCATTTGCATGGTGCCCAACAGAATTAATAGAATTTTTCTGTTTTAAATTATTGACTGTATGCATACTGTCTGCAGGTGTTTGATGGCTCCAGGGTTTGGGGAAGTTTGCTAACCACTGTGCAACATCAGTTAAAGCAAACATTTCATCAATGTATCCTTTTTGACCTTTACACTGTCTGCACCCTGTGGGCAGGTATTCTGCCTGCTTCCTGTGTGAGCCACTAGTCCAGGTTTGTGCACTGCTACATGTTGCACAAATGAGATATGCACAGCCAAACCTGACATTCATTGTGTTTCTCCATTTCCTCTGTGTGTGCTAAGCTATGCACTGCACAAACACTAGCATTTTTTTAAAAAAAGGAAAATTAGTCCAAATGAAGAAAAGAAATGTCTGAAAAAACACTACATAATTTATGTTGGTACACATGAAATATTTTTACACAGGGCTGGATTTGAACTCATTCCAATGATCCTTTAAAACATGGTAAGGGGGTCTTATCCCTCTTTGCCACACAAACAGCTTTGCAGCAGAGAACTGAAATCATTGTGCATACAACCAACTGCAACATCATCCACAGTACTAAGAAAACATATGACAGTTGTTTGCACATGTGTTAATTCAGATGTAGAGCACTGAGTGATCACACAGCCATTTATGACTATTGCTTGCACAAATGCAGCTCTGTCTTATCTCTCTGTGTTTGTTGCTCATTCTTGTCTTATCTGACCAGTAATCCGAGTCATGCAGTCTGTAAGGCATTCTGTATCATTGTCCTTAAAATGTTTGAGGATATTAAATGGCAATAACATACAGTTGTCAATGAATGAAGGGGAGGTTAGATATTACAGGAAAAAAACTGTGAAATGTGTGCTGTTATTTACATTTAAAACCTTGATACAATTACTTCTACACTTTGTAAGTCTAACCTGGCTGATAAACCCGCTGGAGATAGGGTAGTCTGAATTGCTGCTGTGTTTTCCTTCTCCCCACCAGTAATCATGCACAGTTGCAAACCATTATCAACAAACACTAAGGGAGTGCCTGCATTATGTTCTCATCTGGTACACAGACCCAGGTAATTGGGATTCAGCAATTATAATGAGTTTGTACACCACATTTGCATCTTCACCACGTGCACAGCCCTGAATCTACACCATAAAAAGGGAACTGTGCAGATAGGGAACCTGAAGATGAGGAGACTTATTTATGTGGATAACACAGAAGAGGATATTACTTTTGGATATATCTGCACAGAAGACTACTGACCTTGATAATGTATGCTTGTATTTTTCAGCTATATACTGCATATGCTGAAATGTTAGCAATGCAAATCTAATATATATATATATATATATATATATATATATATATATATATATATATATATATATATATATAGCTGCATTAGCAAATGCTACTTTTATCTGTTTGTATTTCTTAGAAGTGCACTTATGGCATGGGAATCTTTGTCAGGGCACTTCACTTTCTCAGATGCATGGTCTTAAAGTAATTTCTGTACAAATCACCCACCTTTTACTTGCTTACATTACCAAGTAACACCATGCAAGGATATAACATTAATTTGTATTATTACATAAAACACTCCAGGTTCATCACTTACCTTGTAAATCCAGCAATTGCAACAGTTTTAGTTCAGGGCTGACTCTATCTGATGCTAGCAGTAGACAGCTATTACATGGGTAGGTAAAGGTTGTGAACATTGCCTGGAATCAGGTTTGCAATATGTATGTGTGCATGATGAAGATTTTAGACCATTAGATGATGAGTTAGTGTGCTATACACTGCATTTTAGCCACTGTGGGGGCATATTGAGCATGCCTACATCTATCTACACCCACATCAGTTGCTGTTTCCTCCTCTGACTCCTCACCTGCTTGTGTCTGTGGTGGACTTGCAATTGGTGGTGGGATGTGTTCCCTTTCCCCTTATTGATCCTGCTGAAGCTACTTTCTCAGGATGATGTTATGTAGCATGGTACAGAAGGTGAATACTTCAGTACATGTACATGGATTGTACTGCAGGGTTCCTCCAGATGTATCTAGACACTGGAACTGCTACTTCAGCAGCCCATACACGTGCTCTGTGATAGTTCTAGTTTGAGCATATGCTTCATTATGGCATTCTTCAGCAGGTGGGTGTGCTTTTCTGATGGGTGTCATCACCCATGGTTCCGGTGCATAACCTACAGCCCCAGTAAATGACTTTGTGGGATATTCCCCCTAGTGAACATCTGATACAGTTAGGAGGTGTGACAGATATGTGAGTTATGGTAACTGCCTGGGTTTTCAGCACACATATTCAAGATAATTCCCCTGGTATTCCACACAACTTGGCAGTTAATAGAGTGGAAGCCCTTGCTATTTATGTAGAGCCTTCCCTGTTCCCCAGGTGGTGCCTTAATTTCTATATGTGCACAATCAATGACACACAGAATTTCAGGTTAGTGTGCTACAGGGTAGAACTCCTGCATATTTGTGGCCCTTTCCTCGGGAGTATGGGGAAAATATATGTGGTCACTGGCATTTTGGAGCATTGCTTTTAGGAATTGATGTAGGATCCTGAATGCTGATGCCTGTGACACCCCATCATGCCCTCCATTGGTCTCTGAAAGGTTCCTGTAGCTAAAATGTCAAGTGCTACACATACCTTTGTCTCCACTAGTATGGTTTGCCCTTGGTCTGAGTTGTTGACAAAAGAGGTTGCAGAGTTCCTGTAGTGTGTCTATCCATCCTGTAGCACTCTACTATTTCCACCTCATGCAGATTGTGATAAGTAAATCAAGGTCAGAGAATTCTTCTTCTTGGCCATGGTCTATTAGCAGCAGCAGCACCATAGACTTCAGCCTTTTGCACATACACATGAACGAAAGCAACAGTAGCCCCTAACATTCATTTTGTGTAGACTCCTTTCTGTGGCTGTATTCCAACAGGTATTGGAATTGACATGGAAAACCAGCACTGAGTCTACATGGTTGTGTAATAGCTTGTTGAATACCTCCTCCATCTTAGATTGGTGAATTAGCATACATTTCAGCTGCTTATGCAGTAATTAGCATACAGTGGTGTTTACCATGTTTGTGCAGCTTTACGCACCATGTAGAGCCACTTGCTGAATCCAAACAGTGTGCTAACGAGCAATGTGCACATGGTCTTAACAGGCCTTATAGGGTTTATTGAGTCTGCCCTAAGGTAGTTCAGTGGCATTTAATCTTATTTGCTAGAATGTTTTTCCTGTGGAAATCTAAACTACAATACAGGAAAACATTCTGGAAAATAAAATTAGATGCCACTGAACCACATGGTCTTAATGATTGCATTAACATTTTTCCTCTTTTAAAATTACATTCTGAAAAATTGTCATATAAGTGTTAGTCTTGTAGGTAAAAGGTCAGTTGTAAAGGACACAATGTGTCATGAGTCTTTTCATATATGCATATATGGAACCATGTCAGATCCATGAAAACAGACATAATCGATGACCAGATCACTGAGATGAGATCGCCGACACAACACATCCCCGACAATGGTAAGTATATGTATTACGGAACGGAATGTATTCCCATGTCTGCAATACAGTTAAAAAACAAAAATAAACATGTGTATAGCTGCACCCCCACACCCCCCTACATAAATATACCAGCTCCGAGATCACACCACATTGTGGAAATGGGAATACATCCCATTTCCCACTACTCACCATTGTCGGGGATGTGTTGTGTCGGCAATCTCGTCTCGGTGATCCGGTCGTTGATTAAGTGCGTTGTCGTGGAACTGATAGGTTCCCATACGTATATATATATATATATATATATACACACACACACACACACACACACACACACACACACACACACACACACACACAAACACACATACATGCACACACACACACACACACACACACACACACACACACACACACACACATATATATATATATATATAGAGAGAGAGAGAGAGAGAGAGATGGATGTGTATGTATGTATGTTTGTACTTTTCTAAGTATTTATTATTTATTACTTATTATTTGCCTTAGCTTTGAAAATTTATGGACATATGAGATAGTAATTTTGTATGAGGTGTTGATTATTTAAATTTGAACATGTGACTTTTTTTGTACCAAAACTGAATTGGATAAATATTTTACATACACTTCCAGCATGTTCAGATTGATTTCTTTTTTGGCTTGTTATGTTCCTCTTGATATATGAGCAGTGGTGTATTTTTTTTTTTTTTAGTTTATCCTGTGCTTATTCTGGGTAGCTACAGCTCTCTATGGAGCCATTAATATAATTGCACAGTATTTCTGTGTACAATTGCACACAGGCAGCAGTGTTCTCATGGTTTGGGTGGCCTGAAATTTTACCATGGTGCAACCTAATTGTAAGGAATTTGTCTAAGAATAATTCTTAAAACTTCCAGGGTTCACTCGGGTCCCAGGTTTTATTTTTATTTCAATGGAGACACCTTTATGGTCCAACCTCACTAGTGAGGACATTACACTGGGGGGGGGGGGGATTCTCCTATGTTTATCTTGGGTCATGAACGATTGTCTACATTCTCCAGGGTAAGGAGAACTTGCAAAGAGTAGATTTTCTTGTTAAAACCACTGGCATTACACAGTAGTAACTAAAGATTTTCATGGATTGCTGTTGTTATATTGGGTGGTTTATCAAGTTATCAATGCCTAAAACAAACACTGTGGGTGTGGACAAGATTTTAGCCAATATTCAAAAACCTAGAAGAGACAGGCACAGACCATTTCTGGCAGGGCAGTGTACTTTGTCAACCATAACCTCCCAGACTGACAAATGTTGGGTTATCCTACTGGTGAATGAATCTTGAACTCTTGAGCTTTGACTGACCAAGCTTCAAGTTGCTGATGTTTGGAGTTTCTCCCTAGGAAATCACTGGCAGCCAGTTGTGCAGAAAATGATTACCTTTTGAGAGGATTTCCCTTCTTTTGATTATCTGCAACCTTGGAGTTGGTATATATAAGTTTGGAGGGCATGCAGTGAACTTGCCCACCACATTGGGGTTTGCAAGGGGGCTTGCCTTCCTACAAGAACACTTAAAACTGCTTTAAGAAAATTGTTTTCAGCAAATACATTTCAGGAATTCCAGTCCTTGGTGCATTCACTTTTGTCCACCCATAGTGGAAGCCAGGTATTGTATCTCCTTCAAATGACATAAACAACTAAGTCAATTATTAAACTCAGTTATATTTTATTAATATTTTGGTATCATCCTTAGAAAACTTAAAATGCTACACAGTGCTAGGCTCTGCTGGAAACATAACTCAATGTTGGGGGTGCAACATCCTGACAGTGTGAAAAATCTTTAATAAGAGTAAAGTGAATTTTTAGCTGTACTATTTCCTTTGGAAGCCCAGTTTCATTTTGTAGTTGTGAGATTTGGAATTATGTTAGTAATCATTTAACAAACTGGGTTTTAATATGTAATGTACTCACAATCAATGTACAGGTTACAATGTACATAGTGTATATATGAATTTCTTCAAAGTACTGTTGATTATAAATATTGAATATACGAGTGTCTTTCACTCCTCCTTAATTGTTGTTGACACACATATTTATTTTCATCATTGACATAGTACTCCATATATGTATATTCCTAAGCCTGAACACATAATCACTTCTGTGTTGAGATTATGTTGTGAATTTCCATTGCTGAACCTTGTATAGTTTAAGCGTTTTTTCCCCTCTAAGCTTCTTTCAAAATGGGTTCTATGTACTTGGACTTCTCAGTCAAACAAACAAATAAATTATAACTCTCATCTTCTTTTCTAAACAATCAAGCAGCAAAGATCCAAAATCATGGGCAATTATAAAGATTACTCTAATTCACTTAAAAAGCCAATGATAAAAAAAAAAGGTTTGCATCAACATGCATTTTATGAACAATAAGCAATAAGACTGTTTAATGTCTGGCATTAACACCTAACTATTCTCTTCAGTGATTTAAAAGTAAATGAAAACAAAATATATGAAAAACAGGGCAAATGTATGCGGCAGAATCAGAGATGTTCTGTGAAATCAGGCACATTTGTGAGGTAGAAATTCTTTGTATAAGAAAACATTTTGCTGTGCTTTCTAATAAGCTACACATTTTACAGCCTAAAACATTAACTTCTTACTAGGAAACTACAAAATAAATATATAAATAGCAAAGCTACAGACCATTGTAAACATTGTTTTATATCAAGTGACATGGCACACTTTACAGCTATCAATGAGCAATATAGCTTCTGGTCTCCCAGTCTGCATAAAAAGTAATTCTCACAATATAGGAGATAACCATCCCAGAGTGTATTAAACGTGCAGGATTCCATAAGATGTAAACTAAAAGGTTAATTAAAACTACTCTGCTTATTTTATATCCTCCATTTCAACTGAGGGAGATGCTTGACACACAGTGTTTGTTTCCTTGTTGTTCATAAATTCCTTGCACAAGCTCATGAAAAACTAGAAAAAGAAGCAGTTAAATTAAAGCATACCACTGGCTCTGAACTTCCAGTGTCCCTAAAATGAAATAACAACACACAGTCACTATTGCCAAATAGCACAAGCTTCTCTGCTAGTTGCTGTTTCTCGGTAACCCTTTCTTTTAGTTCATTACCATTTGAAAGCTCTTAAATTCATCTAATCCTCATAAAACACTTCCAGAAAACAACATGCTGGGATGTTTTACCAATATCCTTACCTAATTCACCCAGCAACCTAACAGTATATACTTTTTTTCAGTATTTTGCACACAAGAACTTCAGAGAACTTTGAATAGAAGAGGATAAAATAGCATACATTACCATGTGAATACATAATAAAAACTAAATCAATTAACCAGGTTTTTTGCCAGGTCATGAAATGTATAACTTTTTTTCAACAGGGGTGACAAAACGATCAATTGTTATAATCTGAACATCTTTCCAAATAATTGTTATGTGACATTTAGGTAAAGCAGAACAAGACAATACATTATTATAATCTAAAACTTTTTCCCAACACTTGTTATGTAACATTTAAGCAAAGCAGAGAATATTAGCATCATTACTTAGGACTGTGGTGGTGGTGCTTCGGTAGCGTTGTCGCCTCACAGTATGACGTTGTCCTGTTCGATTCTCAGCTAGAGCGTCTTCTGTGTGGAGACATGTGTGAATGGGCGTACCTTCGTTGAAGGTTGTGCATCAGGGCCAGCAACTTGGCATGTAAAAATCTACTGCCAATCATTAGCGGACCGGAGTTCCACTGTGGCAACCCCTAAATGGGAAAAGCCGAAAGACACAACAACAACTTAGGATTCATTAGTCACTGATGTCAGGGTGCCATATAATTTTCTTTTCTGAAATTTTTTAGTTTTCCATTTACATATCCACAAAGTTATAGCACATTTACAATGCTATAAATCATGCAGAATAAGCTTATCTAGATGTATTTCTTTGTTTCTATGGACTTATTCCAGTTCCTACAGATTCTGTAACATTGTTAACAAATACGTAGGAGAGAAACAGAACATTTTAACATGGTGAACAATTTTTCTTCATGATATAACTAGTCAAAACAGTCAAAAATATCACACATCTTGTATGTTTTTATTTAAAAAAATTTTATTGGTACTTTCTTTATCATATTCATGGTCATAAAGAAGTAGCAACCTATCATGTATTGTCTAATAAAAAAATGTACAGAAGATTAGCCCATTGCAGGGCAAACAAATAGTCATGTGCAAACCATGACTATTTACTGGCAATTTGGAAGATCACCAGTTTGCTTACATGCATTCATTTCGCATGAGAGAAAAAATGGAAACATGAGACCCCCCTCCAGAAAAAAAGGGGAAAAACCTTATATGAAAAAAATGAGAGAATGTGGAATCAGGATTGAAGGGATCACAAGTGAAAAGTAAAGCAGAGAATCAAGTGCTCTGAATTATTAACTTTGCACAACTATAAATACATCAATACCTTTGCTGGCATATGAACCAAGATACTAATTTAAAATTTATGAAAGGAGATGTCAGCAGGTAAGTTCAGAAGTTTATATTTGCCCAATGCAGTTTGGAAGTTGTAAGTCAAGAATAATGTAATCTGGCACATATATGGCCTCCATCTCCTACTTGCATATGGCCATATGGCCATAAAACATATGGCCATCTACTTTGTAATTAACATCCAGCACAGTGACAACAGATATTATATTACAGTACACTTGCTTAACGTCAGTAGTCACTTTGCCTGTGCAGTCTAATGGAGCCAAGTTAAATCCTTGACAGAGATAAAAAAAACTAATCAATGAACAACATTCAATAAATCACTGAAAAATTATTTTTACAAGAGAGTAACCAACCTGATCCTCACAAAAAAAAATCCTGCATCTCTAAGTGTAAATAGATTGAACTATACTAACTCTAAGATCTCCCTGAAAGCCCAAAAGGATTGGCTAATTATATATGTTAGCTAAGATTCTATAAAATATGCTTAGCCAGTCTTGTTTTGATGCAATATGGATCAGTTTAAGCCATGTATCCCTAGTCTAGTCTCAAAGAAGAGATAACCTTCATCTCCTCCATCCTTCCTCTCCATCTATTCCTTTCACCATGCCCCATGCCCCCCACCCAAATGTCTGTGTAGATTCCATTTCTACCACTATTCCTGTAGTCCATTCTATGGGTCCTCATCTCTCTCCACAAAGAAGCACTTTCACAGATCCAGAGAATAGTTGAACCCTGCAATCCATTATCTGTGTTCTTTCCTCTGTGCTCAATCCTTCCTGTTTTGATGACTCTTTCATATCTCCTGACATGAACTTGTGAAATTTTATCATGTCTTTCCTGTATTTTCTGGTGTCTGGTGAGAAAACTTTCAGCTTCTATAATATCTAGGCATATTCTTTTCCATCCATCCCACACATCCTGTTGGTGGCTCTTGTTTGGATTCCTTCCAGCAAATTGATACTTCCAAAATTCTACAAAGATTTCCTAATTTAGTCTAAACAGGGGCCAGTAGAACATAAGCCTTGTCTTTTGCTTTCTACAGTCTATTCCCATGCAAGATACATCCAGACATTTTGCTTGCTTCTGGCATATCTTTTTTAATGATCCGTTGCCACTAGTTTCCCTCCTCTAGACTGCACTTCAAGCTAAGGCAGTTATGACCTAAGTACAGTACCTTGTATTTTCCTGCAATGGATCTCAGCTGCTACCTTTCTGTCTACATGGTCATCTTTTCCAAAGTCTTTCCCTCAGACTCCACTAGTGTATCTATTTTTTGCTAAATGGTTGAATATGATGATACTGTTTGCTATTCTTTTAGATATGTCTAAAGCAAACACGTTGAAGAGGGAAAGGCTAAAAATAACCAATGATATACTAGTTACGTTTCTCATTTTTGTCATTGTTCATCTCGTTACAACTCTCTGCATCGTATCTCTCAATCCTGCAGCAGTCTATTTCATCAGTCATATACCTACTACCAAGTCCTAGAGTTTCCCTAACAGATGCCTTTGAGGGACCAAGTTAAAAACCTTGATGATGTGAAGATGTCAGCTACTGATGCCCTGCTGTCAAGTTCTCCTGTACTGTAGTCATAAAATTGGATGAAGTTTGTTTGACAGTATATTGTGGCAGGAATCCATGCTACCCTTTGTCCTAGAGATTGTTATCTATTAGGATAACAACCAGCCTTTAACTCAGGTTCTTTCCATGACATTTCTTTCTAATGCTATTAGAAGAGTGGGCCTGTAGTTCCCTGTATTTTTACTCTCCCTGTTGTACTTGAGGTAGCCACCCATATATCCATAATATGCCTGAACAGTTGGAAACTATAAGCTGTAGCATCAAGCTCAACAGTGGCACATCCTTGTCAACACGTACACAAAAGCCAGACTATGACAGATTCTGCAGCAGTGGAGGCTGTATATGATCTCTAGTCTCACCTTCACTATACACATCAAAGGAGTCTGACACAAGATCTGTTTGTCACTACCCTGTCAAATGCTTACAAATGACCTGTCTGTTCACTTCTTGGTCCACTTCCATGTTTTTTTCCTCCTTTATGTTTACCCGTCAGAAAACAACTGACTAGTGCCATCAGAAAGCATGATAGTTAAATCCTCATGACAGATGTCAGCAGCCCTGAGTTCAAGACCATAACTGGCTACTGTAGGAGGTATATCAGCTACATCCCTAGATTTGGCTACAGCACATGCCATATACAAGCAGTACACCAAGATGTCTTTATTTCTAAGCCAAACTCACAGCCAGTGGATATGGCATGTGCACATCTATACCATATGTGTGTGAAACACAACAAATAAGAAAGACACAATTCATTCAGCAGTAGGGCTATAATGTACACGTAACATACTTGAAATGCAAAGCACATGTACCAATAGTAGTCCTCAATGCACAACAAATATGATCTAATTCGCACTGCCATGTGGAGAGAGAGAGATGAAACACATATCTGGATGATCACCTGTGAAGGCACCTGATGAATTTCTCTGCAGTTCTGAAATAATGCCTTTAGTATACAAGTCAGATGTAATAAAAATATCCCCAGACTCTGACAATTAAGAATTTATACAACATGAAAATATGACGTGCTGTAGCCAAGTCTAGGGATGTAGCTGATATACCTCCTACAGTGGCCAGTTATGGTCTTGAATTTAACATTGTCAGTTTTATGTTGCTTTACTGCTTTTTATTCCGGTTACATTAATTTAATTTTGGAGCTTTTCTCCCCGGGCCTCTACTGAAAATGGACATGTATCCAGTTAGACTAGCCCGGTCAACAAGTGTAAAATAAATAAAAAATAAATACAAGAATGGACATATATTGTTATGTATGAATATGTAGCTCCCTTCCCTGCAGACATGCCAATATAAAAGCTGCCACCAGGAAATGATTGGTTTACTTTGTGCCCAGAGACAGGGAGAATGGCTTAATGCTAATCATAAAATGAGGGTCATCCCTTTCCATGGCATTCTGGGTTGCAGCAATATCACATGATTTTGTGGGCCTTGTTCATTATATCTGTCACCATGTGGTGACATACCTGGATTGTTTGTACTTGACTACATCAGTGATAGACTGACTTATGGTCTCCCCTAACAAGTTACAGTGTTCTTTGGCCTCCCTGTTCCAAAAACATCAAAAAAAAAATTTTTTTATTGCTTGAAACAAAAATCATTTTCTTACAATGCAATGTTATTATGGTACTGCCATCCCTTCCTTACTGATATGACTAGGCTTGCAAAATGTAAATAGGTTATTGTATCCACGCCATACTCATGAAGTAAAGGATGAGGATGCATAAAATTGTCTGACAATGATGTGTGATCACTGTTATAGAAGAGTAATACATAGTGAATACTGCAGATATAGACACTATAACAACCCAATATGCACCATATTGTTCTTGCGCATGGTACTCAGATTACGTAGAGGCACTTATTGTGGCAGATTCATACAGTTTTCATTATCACACAGTCTGTGTGAACCTTTAGAAACAGCTGTTTCAATGTCAGCTGAGCCACTATCCAAAATGGATAGTGAAACCTGTGTAGTGCAGCCTTCCGAAGTTTCATGCTTTACACAGGTAATGAAGGTGATGAATTTCATCAGCATAGCGTGACTCTGAATGTGAATATGAGTACATTAGTTCAAATCTAGTGGATTAAGCCTGTAGCTTCATGATTTATGTTGCAGAGCAAAGAAGTGGTACATTGAGTTTGAGAAACTCTAGAAGTTCTTGTTAATCAGGTTAAGTGCCACTGTATATGCATTATTTGGGTATATTTTTTTCTTTTGGGGTGGCAGAAAGTTCATTCAAAATATTTTGTTGGTCATTATGAACTATTTTCATATACTGGTTTTAGGAATAGGGACTGCAGAAGGATGTTAGCAGTTTTGTTTTTTTCCTATTTACTGGCAGATTGTCTTTAAATATCAAGATTTTATGGATTAGAGTAGCTAAAGTACATAACACATGAAAGCATGGCTATTTTCACAAGTTATAAATATATATATATATATATATATATATATATATATATATATATATTTACTTACAGACTATACAGAAGGTAAGTCCGTTGGATGAACATCTACGATAAATCCATGTGGTGTTATCCTTGCTATTTAGAGTAGTTTCCTAAATGATTTTGTCCATATTTATTTTCCTCATGGAATGTGCAGAGTCTGCAATCAAATAGTAAAAGAAAACTTTATGGAATATTTTATATCAGATGAATACTACTATATACTTCTTACAAGATACCCGCATAGGTCCCTCACACTTCATTTTTTTGAGGTGCAACTGGGTTGCATAATAATTTTTCATTAGGAAAACTCTACAGTGATGTCGGGCATGCTAGTTCTTAATAATAATAAAAGATTATTTCCTTGTGATACAGGTAAGGGGCTATATTGATGACAGATTTGTGATTGCTGAGCATATAAGTCAACTATTATCTCATCCCCTTGATTTTAGTCTGTATTTATGCAACTTACACCAACAGATCTAACTTTTTCAGAGATCTTTTCTGCAATATTTGCAATTAAATAAGTATAATACTATTCTAGAGGAGAATAGAATTCACCTCTAGGTCTACCCTTAGAGAAACATGGCACTTCAACTCTGTATAAAGTCAAGTTTGAGGACAAAATAATGACCCAAGACAAAAATGAAGTTAAGGCATTTTTTTAATTATCTTCATAATCTCAAAAGCACAACACAGCAATGTGCTGAACTGATTGTGAATGATGTTAACTACACTGAGGCTGAAGATATAGTGAACCTACTGGCTGATAAATTCAGTTCTAAATTTACCACTCTCTCCTTCCCTCAAAATATACCTGAAACTGGCTTGCCTCCATCTATCACACAAGACCAAGTCCTAAACGTGCTATCAAAAGTGAAAAATACTGCATCAGTGGGTCCTGTCAATATTCCTGGATGCATCTTAAATAGAATGAAGCATGATTTAACCACATCCCTATCAACACTGTTCAATCTCAACTGCCATACAGGTTTTGTACCATGAGAATGGAGAACAGTTACAGTCATTCTCCTGTATAAAGGAGGACCTGCCAGAGACATAGGCAATTACAAACCCATAAACCAGCCTCTTATGCAAAGACATGGAAAGAATTATTATGGAATTAATCAATTGGGACATAGAGAAGCTCCAAACACTAGAACCATTTCAATTTAACTTTTGACGCAATTCCCCACTCAAATCAAACAAGCTAGATAAACTGGAAATAAATCCCTGTCATCCACTGAATTGCCAACTGGCTCAGAGATAGGATGCAGATAATCAAAAGGGGAAGTTACTTCCAAAAAGAGACCATTCACCAGTGGAGTCCCCAGGGTTCTCTGCTGGCACCTCTCCTATTTGGAATCATCTTTTGTGAAGCAAAAGCCAAAACCAAAGGGCTCTGGCTGACTATGTTAATCATTGGATCCCCAGGTGACTTAGTCATTCTGCAGGAGGGTTTGTCTCAAATTAATAAGTAATATCAAAATCATGGACTGAAACAATATCCCAAAAAGTGCATTATTGTATCCTTTGGGAAGTCATCTACCCCCAGGGAAATACCACATTGACAATACACCCCTAGGAGTTGACCCAGTTGTTCAGGATTTGGGAACTTATGTGGACAGTGACCTAACTTTTGACCAACTCATGTCTATTGTTATAAGAAAGTCCTTCCATATTGTACAGCTTATAAATAAAGGGATTGTCTCTAGAACTAGGGATATCATTGACCCCTTTTACTCTGTCTCATTATGCCGATCATTGAATATAATGCCCCATTTTGCGTGTATCTGTCCAGACACATGCAGCAATGGGAATGTCCATAGAGATACTTTGCTATAAGAATACAAGGCCTTAAAAACATGCCCTACATGGACCGACTCAAAGCCATGTCACTATACTCAGTATCCTAGAGACTGCTAAGAGGTGTCCTGTGCCTGGCATGCAAGGCATCCACCGACCTATTACTGATGGATTTACTACACATCAGTAAGTCAAATGGCATCAGAAATATTCAGTCTAGGGACCTAAACTACTTCTGCAATATCACCCTAATGGTTTGGAGAGACAGGTATAATTTGCAGAGGATGCCTCTGCAGTGGAATAGACTTCCCATCCACATAAAGGTTCATCCCTGTCCATATTCCAGCACATGTTAGATCTATGGACGGGAAGCCAAAAAATTTACTCCAGGAAGTCCCCAGTACTACTAATAGACAGAAGCAACTCTTAAATGCTTTATCCCATGCACGGGTCCCCTCAGATTATGATCATATGCTATTGGCATTATGGGTAATATATATATATATATATATATATATATATATATATATTTTTTTTTTTTTTTTTTTGAGCACAAAAAAGGAAACTGGCTAGGCTACAAATGGCCCACAAGGGCAGATAGCCAGTACTTACCTATGAACCTATAAAATAAATGTAATACCATATTGTTTCAGGATTTTATGAAAGCATATGCTTTTTTAATATACATATAAAACACTACACCCTCTTAGGAAGGATTTTCTTTCATTCCAGCCTTGCATTGATCTTGGCCCAGAAATATTTCTTTGTTATCATTGCATCTCTTCACAAGTGTGAATTGCAATGCACAAATGAGCCTCATGCTTTTTCTGATGAGCCTCATTGATTATTTGATAATTCCTTGATTCATCTCAAAATTACTATAGTCATGAGAACTCAGCAATTTTTCTAACTGGAGGTCAAATCTCATTCTTATTAATGAGCAAGAGTTGAATAAAAATTATTTCTCTAATTCAGAGACACACTTATTTGATGCCAGGATGACAACATTCCCTTTGATATTAGATGAGCAGCATTTAAATAAATATCAAAACAAACCCTCATTAACAAATGAACAAATTATAAAAATGTCTCTCCATCCATAACCTTTTTTTCTCATTTTTGTACATGGTGTTGGAGGGTGACAATATCTATAGTCAAGGTTAACACCACAAAGTGGCTAGCCCTGCTGCAACAGTTCTTCCATACCACACTCTTGCACACTCACACCTATGACTAATTCAGAATATCCAATCCACCAACTGCACGTCTTTGGAATTTGGAAGAAACCCTTGAAAACACAGGTAGGGCATGCAGATTCTGCACAGAAGACACCCCATCCAAGAACTGAATCAGAGAACTTCTTTTTGTGAGGCAGCAATGCTATTTTCTATGCCACTGTGCTGTTGTAACACACTACAAAATCATAAGAATTAAAATATTATCTTGCTAGAAAATAAACTTTCTTTGCTAGACAGTGCTTTAATGACACTTTCCATAATAATAAATATGCTTTCTTAATTGGGGTTAGCACCAACTTAAAGCAGTATATATCTAGCTACTCAAACTCTTTTTGAATCCAGGTTGGAACTGATTATGCAGAACTGGCCAATAAACCATCTACTAAACCATCTATACTGCTACCAAGATTACTCAGTTTAAATCATGGTTCAAATAATATTGCCTTAATTGAAAGTAGCATGACATTTAATACTCACCCTTAAAGTATTTTGTCAGCCATTTTTTAATACTCTAGTAACTCACATAAAAAAGAGTAGCATTTTGCAATTTCTGGAACATTTTCCCCAAGTGTTCAGAAGCAAAACATAGTCTTTTAAATAATATTTTTTCCTACAAGAAATTTTGTATATGATCTTTACTCTTAAACATGGTAAGGCATGGAGGCTGGATGAGCTTGGTGCTTCTCTTTATAAAACTATTAAGTACAAATTGGATCCCATATTACTTGAATTTATTTAAGTCTCATATAGTAGACAAATGTTTAAATAAAGCTAAATAATTTTTATCTTGAACCCCAATTTAAAATGTATTTAATATCTCACTTATCAGTCATGATATTAAAATTTATGCAAACATCCAAAGTTGAACAATTTTCAATTCCCGTGTTTCATTCAAGATTCACAGAAAACTGGTAAATGCTTGAGTACAATAGCATTATATTCGAGTTAATTGGTCACCACAATCAAGATAAAATTTACCATCCAAAGGTTTTCCTTCTAGATACCAGCAAAGGTTTGAGCAGGTTCTAAACCTTTACCTATCTCTGCACAGATATTTTAATTTAGGCATTTATTTGGTATTTTAGACCTTCCAAGCCTAGTTCCTAATGACCCAATACAATTGTTTGAAATTTATTAACTCTTATTATATCTGTTAATTAAAAAAAAATAATAATGCCTGTAGTGAACTGACTGCTCAGCAGTACTGAATGAGTGTTCTGCCTTTTGTCCATGCCAGTTTTATCCTACTGTGCACAAAAAAACTAATACTTTTATGAACAGAGCCCTGGAGCATTCTTTACCTTGCCTACTCCCCGTGTCTAGCTTCTCCATAGTAAGATGCAGTTCTAGATGCATGTATTTTGTCTTAATGATATATATTTAGTTTTGTGCGTACTTTGTCAATGTTTTAGAAGAGACTGGGCAAACAATGTGTATGATATACGCTTTATAATGTATTTTGTGCTGACTATGGATGTGTACCAACGGATTCACTTCAGAAGCTCGAATTTACAAAATCTCGAACTGCAAATAACCAAAACCAAAAGATCGAGTTTCGTAAACTCGAACTTCTGAAGCGAAACCAAAAAAAAAAAAAAGACAAAAGCCCCCCTGCCCCCCCAAACCCCCCTACTTAAATATACCAACTCCAAGATCACGCTACAGTGGGGAAATGGGAAATCTCCCATCTTGTGCTGTATGCGGAAGCGCAAAACGGGAGATTTCTCATTTCCTGTCAACACCGCAAAAAAAATAAAACATTACGTACACACAGAGCATACAAGAATCCTTGCCTCTGTGTGCACGCAATGTATTAAGATAAGTAAACTCTTATTTTTAAACACTACACATATTCGATTTACTGAAATCTCGCTCATATGGTCTCGACCATATGAAATTCGAGATTTCAGTAAATCGATTATGTGAAGTGTTCCCGCACCAACATACTGCTTTACCACAGGGGGGTGCTGTGCTTGGAATGATGCTGTTAGTTAAGATCTTCTTAGCATTGCATTATACTTGCAACATCCCTGTTTAGATATGTGGTTCAGTATGACTAGTGAGCAGTGTAACCACTGAACAGCTGTTAATATTGTTATGGATATAATTTTCATTTTGTAAATATTGTAAATAGTACTGCATGTATTATCATCTAATGATATATTTCTCTTTGGTATACTCATTTAAGTTTCAGTTCTACTTTTCTGAATTCTTCATTTATAACACTTCTCTAATTAATTGTGACCCTTGGTCTGAGCCTGAGATAGGGTCAGTGGAATTAGTTTTCTACCCAGTAAATGAATACAGTATATCATACCTCTCAACCTCTTAGTGCAAGACATCTGGACAAAGCCTGACATAATGTGGGGCAAAGGACCAGAATAGGGACAGATATTACTCTTTTTTTCTATTACTCAACTTAGAATGTTACTAGAATAACAGGGTTTTGTTAACGTGCATTTTCTGATGCGTATGAAGTCTGAAACTCAAGTGTATATCATTTAATGACTTTTGTCCTCAGATCATCCCAGTAATTTGCCAGAGAACCACAAATTTTATAAGAATCATAGACCAAAAATGTGTGGCAAAACATTTAACATTCTGTGAAAATCTGGACAGGTGAGAGGTATGCAGTACATAATAAATAAATACATTTAAATAAAAGTTGCCGTAGTGCCCTTAGATTGTTAATTTTATGTTAAGTCATGTTGTTGCATGGTTAGCCAACCATTCACTTTCAGCAGCAGTCAGACATTTTACCACACTATATTTAGTGAAGAAATGTTGGGAAGTGTGTCTCCTCTTATTTGCCTGCAGGAAGAGTACTTGTATTTTTACCAGCTATTATATTATGAAGAAAAACTGGGATGAGCCCTTCAAAGAAGTGACACAGATACAGAAAAAAGCAAAATAAATGCAAAACAGAGCCTTATAAATTGCAGCATAGTACATATGGGTTGTATGTTTGACGACCTTACATATATTGCTTCAGAGATGCAGATTTTCACAGCTTGCAGAAATACTTACTTCATCTGTATCTTTTATTGAAAACCGTCTTCTTAACCAGAAAACTGGCACATCTTATGCAGCCTACTTCATGTGGGAGACAGAAGAAAGGTTTTACAAGTATGGTACTAAAATAACACAATGGCAGAACTAGCAGTGCTCAGACCTGATATCCTGCAAATGAAGGTACTGGATATCAGGCAGTCAGCTTGTCCTTCCCTCTTGTTTTCAGCATTACAGCACCAGTACTTGTTTTCAGATCCAGAAATTCAGTGTTTGAATTCCAGAGTGTTGACCAGAAACTTTGGTTTGCACAGGAGAGACCTAGGAACACTGGTTAATTGATTTGTTCAGTCACACAGTAGGCAAAGGAAAGTGAGAAGAAGAACACCATACACTGGATTACAGGAATCAACTTGTTATAAAACTGCCACTGATATCTTGTGACCAATATTTACTGTTTTAGTTTTAGAGACACTGAAAACTGCTCAGGTCATTTTAAGATCTATGTATCTGTCTATCTTTCCAAGAATACACTGGGTTATCCTCTGAGCACATTCTTTTCTGAACACCTTTTAGAAACATTAAGGCTTAAAAAGGCCAGATGATGTATGCAACTATCTAAAGTAAAACTAGCAACAGGAAATTTCTACACGATTTGCTTACAAACAGGGCTACTCTTTTAAAGGAATATTTTTATGGCTGTAGGGAGGCAACAGCTGAAAATGTTCCATGCATTTAAGTGTGTATTGGGTAGAAACTCACTCCCACACACATGTACACACGTGCATGTGCACACACACACACACACACACACATATATATATATATATATATATGTGTGTGTGTGTGTGTGTATACTAGTATATGTATATTTATATATGTGTGTGTGTGTGTGTAAATATATATATATATATATGTGTGTGTGTGTGTGTGTGTGTGTGTGTGTGTGTGTGTGTGTGTGTGTGTGTGTGTGTGTGTGTGTGTATGTGTATATAATTATATATATGTGTGTGTGTGTGTGTGGTTAGGTGTGAAATGTACACAGAGTCAATATGACGTTGTCAATACAAAACAACATTTCCAGCTACATTTCTATATTATGACATAAGAAAAAAAACTTTTTAAAAATATTTCTGAAACTACAGAGGTTCTTTCAGCAAGTGTTTCCAGGAGGTGGGTGGGATGGACATAAATGAAGGGAACACATTGCACAGTCACAGTAGGGAGATATTTAAGTGCTCTTTACTGCGAGACTTCCTGATATTATGAAACATCATCCATGCTGCAGCAGATGGTGCAGATTGAATTGCTCTGCCCTCATTTTGTGTCAGATGTCCACAATAAACTATATATATGTTACAAGGATCCCGCAATGTGTTCTTTATGTGTGCAACTGTATCGTTTCAAGAGACTATTTTATTGAGAAGCATGATTCTGCTCATACATTTTGATAAGTATTTTCAGCTCAAGAGATGCGGAAATATAAACTGTTATATTCTTAGTATGCTGTGACTTTTCCTGCAAAAGTACAGTTTGTACTATTAACTATATTTAGAAGACAAGGGAGTGCAGTCTTTAAACAGCTGCTGTGGAGTGGTCTTACAGTAATAAGTAATTCATTTAGATCATTAGCAGTGACAAAGAAACGTAATATAACTCAGCACTCTTGAAATGTAAGTCTATAGATTCGGGAGGTAAACACATCATTAATTCAGAATCTGCACATGCAGAAGAAAGAAAACAAAATTGGAAACTGAAAGGTGACAGAGAAACATATATATGAATGGGGCAAAGTGTGTAGATCCATAGAAGAGTTACCGTCTCCAGGACAGATCCAATAAACATTGTATGTATGGCTGGGGTGGTGCAGCAGTTAGCATTGTTGCCTCACAGCAAAAGGTTCTCTGGTTCGATTCTCGGCAGGAGCTCCTTCTGTGTAGAACCTGCATATCCTCCCTGTAGTCGATGGAGTTTTAAAGACATGCAGGTAGGTGTGTGTGTTTATGTGTTTGCCTTCTGTGAAGGTTGGGCGCCGGGCTGGCAACTCGACACTGTAAAAACATCACTGCCAATCAATCTGTGGACCAGTGATCCGCTGTGGTGATTCCTGACCAGTAAAAGCTGAAAGACAAAGAGAACTGCAAGAGGGAAAAGGAAACAGCTATGTTACAACAAGCTACAAGAAATAAATGTAACTAGCACGTGTATAAGAAGCTCTGTAAATAACACACAGCAGTTCTTCTGCAAGTTATTTTCAAGGGGTGAGGAGGACAAGATGCCTAGTTGCTAAAGGTACAGAATCTGAACAGGAAAATAGGACTGGGAAATTAAATTTGAAAAGTAGACACTAAAACATAAAGCACAGAAAAAAGCTTAAGCATCAATTCCTAGCTGGCATACCAGAGATGTGAGAAGGAAAGAAGGAAAAAAGTAATGATAAGTTCAACAACAGATACTACAACTACAATATAGATTAATTGGCATTCACAAAGGGCTTACCTGTATGTATTAGGCAACTGATACATGAATTAAAAAACACAATAAAAGCTATATATGGCAAATGCATGTAAATGTTGCTTACGAGGTCTTAGCTCTTTGCACAATTCTAAAAGAGATACAAGAAGTTACAATAAAATTATATGTAGCTAGGTGGTATACACTAAATTTGTTAGTGTATTAGAGAGAGATACATCCATATGTTTTGGACCAAAAAATCCTAAGAAATAACTAGAATAATGCATCCTGACAAAGAAATGACAGCAGCTCATCTAGAATAACATTAGGAGATAAGATGCAGGATATGTTAAATCTAGCTATCATCTATGCTCCAGGACTTCCCAGATTACAAAGTCTTGGAGGGGAAAAAAAAAACAGTACAGACCAAGAAACACCAGGGTAAGCCTAGTGTAAGATATGCAGGCTATGTATAGAACAGTCACAGATGGGACATGTATTTGTATGTGACAGTGAAAGATAGACCACCATACTAGAAACTAAAGTGCCAAAATCATCTTGGCTGCAGGTACCTTTAAAAGGAAATTTGGTGCTAATGTGGGAATATTACAGACTTTATTATCTGAGATAATAAACACCCATATGAAAGTCATAGCAGAATATGCTGATGAGTGCATCATTGTCCCTGAAACAAATCAGGGTGATGTTTCATAATGAATTTCACATGATCATTTGTATGCTATATTGCATGGGATCATAGATCTTGTACATATGTTAATTAGGTCACCTATCAGATTTGATGGGGTGTGGTGTATAAACCGAAAGGAACACTACCCTATCAACTGCACTTTGTATTCTGTGTTTAAAGCTTGATTATAAAAAATAGTGTCTGACACCCTGGCAGTGTATGTAATATGGGCTTCTACCAATCAGTTTCTCTGTCTTGTAGTCACAATGGCTATTTATGCAGTGAATGTCCTCTTAACAATACTGAAACCAGAAACATAAAAGAATATGTATCATGGAAGAGAAAATTATACAACCATATGTTTGCATTTCGCAGGTGATGTTGTATACTGTTTTGCAACTGTGGCTTTGATATCAATAAAGCATTTATAACAGAAAAGCATGAAGCATACATCCCAGTTCATACCTGACAGTGAATACTGTTGATCCTATCTACAAACAGTTGAAATAACACTTTTGTTGTTTAGACTCCTCAAGTCCAATCTTACAATACAAACCAAGGAGGACTAACCAGATTATTATCACGTGGTATGTTATACTGTCTTACATGATATTGTGCTTGAGCCGATGTGAGGTATTGCCAGCTATGCCAGAAAAAGTAGGCCAGTGGATGTGTAACATATACCAGCACAGCTAGCTGGAATTTTGTAAAGAATTATATGTCACTTGTATATCAAACTGATTTGTACAGATGCTTGTGTGAAAATGTATTTGTAAACTTGCTTGTATTAAAAATGTATCAATGGTGTGTCCTGCTGGACAGAAAAGAAATATACATTTATATCAGACTGTACTGTTGTAAATAGGATACCGGAAGAGAAGAGGTTAATCTCAGTCCAACTAACTTTGAATAAAAGTAAGAAATTAAATTACCTGGTAGCCCATAAAGACATATCTTACAGTTCTGATTGCAGCCAGAGACTAAATGTTTATGAAAACATGGACTAGAAATCCTTGTTGTATTGTACCCTTGAAGGCACTAGGAAGCCTTAAACTGATACAATCACTAAACTCTCCTTGTCAATAAGGAGAAATTAATCATAGGCACTAAACAGCCTATAATTGCAAAGTACCTTGCAAAGGTAAGGGAAAATAGCTCTTGTACTTTACAAAAAAAAGCACCTAAACTGGCATGTCAAAGGGTCAGCTTCCACTGATTTCTCCTGTCCACCTGGTGAATCTGGGCATACTGGGGCAATGCAGCAACTGCCTCATGTACACAGACAGCTCTTTCCTCCTACCACCCAACACTACAACCTATGAGAGATGCACTTACATAGCCAAACTGGAAGCAAAGCTCTCTCCAGCCAAGACTGTGCTAGACAGTCAAGAAGAGAAGGTTGACACCTGCACTACACCTCAAGCAATACATAGCCCTTCAAAACCCACACCATCAGCACCCACACATAGCAACACTAAACCCACATATATGGAGGCCCTTAACATTACCCTGCCCAAGCAACAAGGAACTCCAAAGCTGAAATGCAAACAAACACCAGTCACAACCAAAGTGACACATAGCTCACAACACCAGTGTGCCACCCAACAACAGCCCCTAAGGCAAGACAATGTACCCAATACTTTAGTCATAGGTGAATCTATAGTCAGGCAAACTGATGTCCCACTCACCAGGCTGAACAAGGAGAAAATTACAGTCAGCTGCCTGTCAGGTGCCAGGATCCACCACATAACACATGCACTCAAGTCACTCCACAACAAGTACAAATATGACTCTGTCATTGTCCATGCTGGAGTAAATGACTTAAGACGTACCTCCCTGGGCTACATGAAAAGAGACATGGAAGAGCTCTCGGATTACGTGGCCCAGGCAGGTATGACCCTAGCCCTGAGTAGCATCCTGCCTTTGCCCAGAATGATACCACAGTATAAGTACAAAATGATTGACTTCAACAATTGGCTAAGCCTCTGGTGTCATTCAAAGGGGATCCAGTATCTGCCTGGGAAGACATAATCGGCAAACCACGATGCTTTGCCAGAGATGGTCTGCACCTGTCACCCCTGGGATTCAGGTTACTGGCTAAAGCTCTTGCCACCCCTATAGTGTCTTTTTTAGGCAAGGTTCAAAGGACAAAACCCCCACCATAACAGATACAAGCATGCAAAATCTGAAGGTAATGCTACTCAATGCTAGAAGTCTAAACCTCAAAATGCACTCTCTCAAGGCACTCCTAAAAATGGAGAACATCGATATCTGTACAGTAACTGAGACCTGGTTCAAGGCTCCAGAGGGCACCCCTGCAATACCAGGCTACAACTCTTGCCACACTTTTAGGCCACCAAACCATAACCGAAACACTAAAGGTGGAGGAGTGTCCATATTCACCAAGGATATTCACACCTCCAGGCTAGTTGCCCAACACAATCTATCTAAAATTCTTCAGGTACAACTAACACTAGGTAAGACTGCAATCCAAATTGTAGCTTGCTACAGATCCCCCACCATGCCTCAAGATTCTCACTACACCTTTCTAAACATACTGGAAAATATTAAGATACAACCAAACACCGTAATACTGGGTGATTTCAACTACCCTGCCATTAACTGGGAAAACTACTTGGGTACTAACACCTTTTCCCAATGGTTCTTGGAATTCATAAATTCCAATGCCCTGGATCAACTAATCCATTCACCCACCAGGGGCTCCAATGTAATAGACCTGGTCATTACCAACATGGGAGATAGATGCTCCACACCAGTGGTCAACCCCTCATTGGTCAGGTCTGATGATAAGGAAATCACCCTTGACATCCACATCCCACCCCCACCCCCCAGTAAGGAAATCTCTGTAAAAAAAACTTCTGCAAAGCCAACTTCATTCTACTCAAGTCAGAAGTGACAAACTTCATGACACCCATGCAGATGGGATCTGAAAGTTCGACTGCTGAATCCTACACTTACTACACTGTATGAGCACATCCACTTGTGCATGAATCGTGCCATCCCAAATAGAACCAAGATGCTCTCCTATAAAAAAAGGAAGCCAATCTGGTGGTCTCCTGCCATAAACAAACTATACAACAGAAGGAAGAAACTGTTGCAGAAAAGAGGAAAATCCCAGGAAATACTCCCTTACCAGCCTCAGTAAGAAGCTGAGATCCCTCATAAAATCCTCCAAAGCTAGTTACGAAAATAAAATTGCCAAAGAATCCAAAGACAACCACAAGGCATTATATAACTATGTTAAGAATCTAAATGGCAATGCTCAGATCTGCTCTGAGCTACAACAGAATGGCATTGAATATACTGATCCCAAGGATATTGCCAATATCCTGGCAGATCGATTTAGTGCCAACTTCACCCCCTCACCCTCTAAAGGGCCCATCTCAATACCAAAAGATTACCAAATTCTGATAATCACGGCCACACAGGTAGAAATTGCACTCTCCAAAGCTAAGAATACAGAATCCATGGGACTAGATGATATCCCAGGCTGTGTACTACATGAACTACAAAATGAACTGGCACCTCACCTAAATGTCATGTTTAATCATAGCCTCACCTCAGGCTTTGATCCCACTGAGTGGCGCACAGTTACAGTTATCCCACTCCACAAGGGGGATCCACCACGGATCCCAGGAACTACCGTCCCATCAGTCTGACAAGCCTGATCTGCAAGGGCATGGAACACATTATCATGGAACTTATAAACAAAGGCATTGGCAAACTTCAAACACTGGACCCCACTCAGTTTGGGTTCATGAAGGGACAATTTTGTCTCCTGAACCTGATTGACTTCTTCAAATCAGTCTCCAGAGCTGTGGACGAGGGTAAGGTGGTCCACACAGCCTATCTGGAACTCGCCAAGGCCTTTGACACCATCCCCCACTCTGGAATCATAGATAAACTTACTAAGCTGGGCATAAATCCCTATGTCACTCGATGGGTTGCCAACTGGCTTACTGACAGAACCCAGACTGTAAAAGTAGCCGACTCCAAATCCAGCTCCAGACAAGTGACAAATGGAGTACCTCAGGGTTCAGTCCTGGGACCGCTCTTGTTCTCTGAAGTACAGGCCAACACTAAGGGACTCTGGCTAACAAAGTTCACAGATGACTGCATGTGTGTGTGTGTGTGTGTGTGTGTGTGTGTGTGTGTGTGTGTGTGTGAAAATGAAATCTCAAACAGTGTGTGTGTGTGTCAGCTACTTGGACCAGGGACGCAGAGCACTGGTTTCACAGAAGAGTGGTGGAAGACTTGGCTTGAACACTCGACTGAGGACTCAACTCTACAGCTTTGCCAGTGGGGTCTTATTATGGACCTCGAGAGAGAGAGAGAGAAACCCAGACCCCAGACTGCATATCTTCCTGTATGCTCTTAAGGGAAATTGTGCTTGATACAAAGAGCTGTATCTGGAAACACTGTGCATATCTATTTTTGCTCCAAGGGAATGTCCCTGTCAAGTGTCAGTGGTAAGAATTCAGGCTCCTTGATTACTGTCCCAGAGAGGGGATGTCACAGGGCTAATGATATCAGCAATGGCCATGACCTGGTTTTCATCAGGGACATCCATAGTTAGACCTTCCCCCACAAAAGGAAACTACAACTGAGGAAGAAAGTAATGATGACCTACCAACCACAGTCATGCCATGCAGTGTGTCTTACATTGTCATGCTTAGCAGTGCCATAGTGAGGTTGTAGCTACTCATGAGCAGAGACTGAGACATTTTTTCCATGATGGGGGTCCCAACAACTTGGAAACAGTCTATAATTTTACCACTCCTTAAAGGGAACTGTCCATATGAATTACCAAACTCTAGACCCATTGCCATACTGCCATCATTATCAAAGGTACATGAAAGATGCATTCACACTCAACTTCTCTCTTAACTATTAAAAAACAGCTAACTTTCCCAAACTCAGCATGGCTTTCACCACTTTGATAGCACCACTGCCACCTTAATATCCTTCCTAAATGCCATAAAGCACTATCAGAATGAAAACATAGCCTTAGACCTTTCAAAAGCATTTTACACTGTCCCTTACAGAAACCTGCTCCACATCCTAGCCTCACTGGGGCTCTCCCAACCTGCAATCCCCTGGCTTAAAAGCTATTTTAGCAATAAGACACAATGTGTAAAATGGCAAACTTCTCAACCAGTTATGATTGGAGTTCCTAAAGGATCCATCCTTGGCACATTTCCCTTTAATATATGCACTAACATCATCACAGTATCCCACCCCTATACTCACTCATTCAATACACAAATGTCTCCACACTCATTTGTTCAGCAACTGTAAATTATATTCCGGCCCTCACACAACACTCCTTTACAAAGACAGAAAACAGTCTCAATAAATCACAGTTAAGTGCTAAAAAGACCAGACTTATGCTGTTACTACCAAAAAAATAAAGCCAAACTAAATCAGCACATCTCAAGCACCACAATCCAAAACTCCCTCACTGAGAATGTCTCCACTACAAAACTATTTGGTATCACAACAGATGATAAACTGACATTTCAGATTCACATTCAAAATTCAATAAAAAAAGGCACCAAAAACTTGGCACCCTATATAAAGCCAATTCCTTCCTATCAGAACAAGCATGTAAAATCACAGCTACTGCTTATCTCTTTCCTAGCCTGTTCTATGCATAATCTATCTTCACTTACTTTCAATCCACACAACTAACTAAAATTCAAACAAAGCTATAACAAAATAGCAAGATTTGCAGCTCACTTACCCAACTAAACTCACCACTGCATTGCCCAACAAGGATCTTGGCTCAGCCCCCCCACCCCCCCCAGCCAATTCAAACTATCTCAACTAGAAATAGCTCAAACTATCCTCTACCAACCCCAAAACTGTTCAGCAACACAAGAACTGCAAAGTGGTATATTTCTCCATGATTCTTGAGGCCAGAAACCACTGGTCTTGTTAAAGTAACCAGAGCTCTTAACTCCCATGTCAGTGCGCTCTACTCCTGCCATGTAACCACATTGTGGAACTCTTTATCATGTGACATATGACAAACAGAATGCCAATAAACTTTCAACCAAAAAGCAAAAAGTCTCTTTCTCAGCACACTCCTCTGCAAGAGTAACCTCACCAAAACTTCCCCTGCACAACATCTATCTCTAAAATGTCCTCCAAACCACCATAACCTGACAAATAATCAGTTATTTTTTTCTGTTTGTAAATCATGTTATTTCACTGCTTATTTTAATAACTGTTTATTTCAGTATGTAAATACTTGGAAAATGAACTGTTGTACAAAATGCAAAATTTCTCTGTATATCATGTGAATATCTCTGAAAGTCTTCATGTTTTTCTACCAAGAATGCATATTATACTCCTTTCTAATTGTATTAATGCATGCCTTCAACTTTTTCTGTAAACTAGTATAACCTGGAGTTTTGACTTTCTTAGGGAAAAAAATGAAATAAATAAAATAAGACTAACACGAAGTTCTAAAATTGGTTACAACCAACCATAAGGCCTGTAACAATATGGACCATTATACATAACCCAAAAGTACAGACACCAGTTATTAAGCTGACTAGGCCAATATGGCACATCACACACATGACTATTGGAACACAACAGGAAATAATCTTTGCATCCTCTACTACATAAAACTGAGAACATAACAGATTGTGTCCTACTCTGCAACTGCAAACTGTTTTTTAAGTCAAAGTCACCTATGGCAATAAAAGATAATAAAACAACAGTGCCAACATTATGTACAAGAATATATGAGGTGTACAATATGTAAGCCATTTTGATTCATTTGAAGGAGACCACAAGTTAAGTAAAAATTGCTGAACCTGCCACATTTCCTCATACATGAAAGCACATGAAAGAGTACAGCTTGGTCACCAAGGAAGACAGCTGTGCCACAACAGATGTATGCATGTTAGTTTACTAACTGTATAAGTACATTTGATTCTGGTAAGAACAGTAGTTTAGGTGTCACATCCTGTATCCTGTATTTGTGCCATAGCCTCTGCTTAAAAGTTAATTATCTGCTACATATCTAGCACTAGAAGGCTTTGTGTTCATAAGTTCATAGGTGTTTACTAGGCTAACAACCATCCCAAATCTCTGGCAAGTTCTGGTACCCTTGATAAGTGTAAGTATGGGCCAGGGTGATGAACCACTTATAGGTTACCTGAGGCCATTAGAGACATAGGTGCCAAACTAGGGATGAATTTCCAGTTTCCCATCCAATTGTCCAAGTTGCACTTGAATTGGGATAAGAAGGAACTCTGCTTCACATGGATGGGGAGCCTGTTCCATAGAAGGGGTAGTCTCTGTGATACATATCTATCTCTTCAGCAGGTCCTATTTATATCACAGGCTAGGTTTAAGTCTTTAGAATGGGTAATTCTGGTGCTGTTTGTTATGTGGATATGCAGGAGGTCCATCAGAGTGGGGTCTGACAATGCCCTGTATGCCAGACATAGATCTCCCCTCAAAACCCTATAGCAGACAGAATAAGAGATAGGGCCTTGAGGCAGTCTGCAAAGGACATTTTATTTATGCCTTGTATTCTTTTAGTGAGGAATCTCTGTGGATATTCCAACTGATGGATATGCCTGGTTAGGTACATACCAAAGAGGGCATTGTAGGTCTTAAGAATGCCAAAAAGAGTGGAACAATGACTTCCTTGGACTTAGATACCATACCTTTCTTTATACGTAGCACAACATAGAATGATTTCCTCACCACTGTAGACACATGATGGTCAAAGGCTAGATTACTGTCTATGTGTTTCCCTAAGTACGTGACTACTGGGTCAACTCTAAGGGGTGTGTTGTCACTATGATAGCTACCAGGGATGGATAACTTCCCAAATGATACTATTATGCATTTCTTGGCATTTAGTTTCAGTCCATGGCTTTGACACCAGTTGTTTGTCTGTGTCAGTCCCTCCTGGAGAACATTTGTGCCAGTGCAAGATTCAATGACAAATGGCAACACTGTCAGAGGATGCCAGACTTCCTGTGGAAGGGAGCTGGGAAAGGTTACAAAGAGAGAATTGAGACAGTCTCAACTCTCAGACCCTACATTGCAAGGCCTGAGGCAGGTGGCTAGTGAGGCACCTGATTTTCAAGGGAAGGGAGAATCTTTATACTGGGACAAAGGGTTACTGTATAGAGAGTGAACCCCTGAGGAAGGGCTAGAAGGTGAGAGGGTACAGCATTGGTAGTGCTTAGAGCCTACCATCTGGCTCTTCTAGCCATAGCCCATCTACCATGGGTGACCGGTGTTCCACACCAGAGGTCAAATCCTCATTGGTCAGATCCATCCACAAGCTAATCACCCTAGACACCCACATCCAACCCCCACCCCCCATTAGGGGAACCACCGTAAAAAATTTCTCCAAAGCCGATTTCACGCTTCTTAAGACAGAAGTGGCAAACTTCACGACACCCATGCAGACGGACAATAGAGGTACGACTGCTGAATCCTACACAAATGGACTTTATAAGCACTTACATCAGTGCATGGATCGTGCTATCCCTAACAGGACCAAGATGCTATCCTCCAAAAAAAGGAAGCCAATCTGGTGGTCCCCTGCCATAAACAAACTCTACAACAGAAGAAAGAAACTGTTGCAAAAACAGAGTAAAATCCCATGATTGGAGGAACTCCCTGGTCAGCCTCAGTAAGAAGCTGAGATCCCTCCTAAAATCCTCCAAAGCTAGTTACGAAAACAAAATCACCACAGATTCTAAAGACAACCACAAAGCATTATATAGCTATGTCAAGAATCTCAATGGTAACACTCGGATTTGCTCTGAGTTACAGCACAATGGCACTAAATATACAGAAACAACTGATATTGCCAACATTCTGGCAGATAGTTTCAGTGCTAACTTTACCCCCCTTTCACCCCCTAAAGGGCCCATCTCTATATTGGAAGAATGCAATGTTCCTGTAATCACAGCTGCACAGGTAAAAAACACACTCTCCAAAGCCAAGAACACAGCATCCATGGGACTGACAAGATCCCAGGCTGCGTTCTACACAAACTACAGAATGAACTGGCACCCCACCTAAGTACCATGTTCAATCATAGCCTCACCTCAGGCTTTGTGCCCACTGAATGGTGCACAGTGAAGGTTATCCCACTCCAAACAGTGGGAGCCACCATGGACACTGGGAACTACCGCCCCAATAGCCTGATGAGCCTCGTCTGCAAGGCCATTGACCATATCATCGTGGAACTTATAAACAAAGACATTGGTAATCTCCAAACTCTAGACCCCACTCAGTTCAGGTTTGTAAAAGGCAGACCATGTCTCGTAAACCTGATAGACTTCTTTGAAGCAGTCACTAAAGCCGTAGATGAGAGTAAGGTGGTTCACACAGCCTATCTAGATCTCATTAAGGCTTTCAGCACTATCTCCCACTCTGGAATTATATATAAACTCACTAAACTAGGTATAAATCCATATGTCACAAGATGGGTTGCCAACTGGCTCACTGACAGAACCCACACTGTGAAAGTAGCAGATTCCAAATCCGACTTCAGACTAGTGACAAGTGGAGTACCACAGGGTTCAGTCCTGGGTCCTCTCCTGTTTGGTATCTACTTTTCTGAAGTACAGGCTAACACAGGAGGTCTTTGGCTAACAAAGTTCACAGATGACTGCAAACTAGGAGCCATAATTGGAACTCCTAATGATGTGGACATCCTACAAAAGGTCCTCACTGAGACAGATGCCTGGTGTCAAATCTATGGCCTCAAGCTCAATGCCAAAAAGTGCATTGTCATACCCTTTGGTAAAAACTCTGTACCCATGAACTACCACATAGGCAGTAGTCTACTTAATATTGAAAGTGTTATAAGAGACCATGGGACACAGGTGAACAGTAGTCTCTCCTTTGATAATCACGTGACACAGCAGTCAGGAAATCCTTCTATGTGGCACACTTCATGACAAAAGGTTTCTCATCCAGGAAAAAAGAGGTCATTGTTCCCCTCTACTCATCACTCATTAGACTGATTAGAGAGCACAATGCCCCTTTTGGTATGTACCTCAAAAGACATCTACAACAACTGGAAAGGCAGCAGAAATACCTCACAAAGAGGATTACTGGCCACAAGCAGATGCCCTACGCAGACCGTCTCAAAAAATTCCAGCTTTACTCCATTGCATATCGCCTACTCAGAGACAATCTCTGCCTAACATAGAAAGCTATGTCAAACCCAGACCTGTTGGACATGCTCCACTTAAAGAAATCCAAGTCCCTCCGAGCTACATGCTCTAGGGACCTAAAGCTTGTCACCACAATAAACAGAACATGCTAGAGAGATAGATTCCTGACCCAGAGAGTTCCCATACTCCGGAACAAACTACCTATCTATATCAAACAAAGCTCATCATTAGCACTCTTCAAGAAAAATCTTGATGATTGGATGGGAAATAGGAAATTCACCCTGGGGATCACTTCTGTGGCTCTGCTCGACAGGGGCACAGGAAAATTATTTTCTTGGGTGGCAAAAGCCAGGGTACCTCTTTGGCTAGGCTTATATAGGCCCTAGGGCCAGTAGCCTAGTACCTACCTATGAATCAATGAACCTATGAACCCATGATATTCCCTTTGCAGGTCATATGCACATAAAATGTACAGAGACATATTATGCAAAACTTCTACTGGCCTGGAATTTCCAGAGATGTATCAGGGTACTGCAGGACCTGCGAGCAGTGCCAAATGGTAGGCAAGGAAGGAGACAAGGTGAGAGCTCCTTTGATACCTTTGCCTGAGATTGAGGAGCCATTTCAGATGGTAGCTATGAGTATTCTGGGGTCTCTGAGTACCACATGTTCCACAGGGAAAAAGTATATCCTAGTGGCAGTGGATTATGCTACACTATACTGTGAGGAAGTGGCTCTGTCCTCCATTGAGGCTGAAAAGATGGCAAATGCTTTGTTAGAGATTTTCAGCAGGGTAGGTTTCCCAAAAAAAAATACTGACTGACAGAGGTGTCAGTTTCATGTCAGCCATGCTGGCTTGTCTGTAGAAGTACTGGGGGTGAAGCACATGAAGACCACCCCCTACAATCCCCAGACTAATGGTCTTGTTGAGAGGTTAAACTCTATAATCAAGTCCATGCTATGGACATTTCCAGACTAGTTTAAGAGGGAGTGGGACAAATATCTGCCTGATCTGTTGTTTGTTTACAGAGAAGTTCCCCAGGAATCCACAGGATTTTCACCCTTTGAGTTGCTGTATGGGCATAGGGTGAGGGGTCCTCTAGATTTAATTCATGATGAGTGGGAAAGTGACTGTGAATCTCACCTTGAGTCTGTTGTGGCATATGTCCTAAACCTCGGGATAAGACTCAGGGAGCTCATGGGCTTGGCCCAGGAGAACCTGGCAGAATCCCAACAACAGAAAAAGGTGTGGTATGACAGGAATGCTCCAGCTAGAGAGTATGCTGTGGGACAGCAGGTAATGGTTCTCATTCCTGTCAGACACAACAAGCTGCACGCAGCTTCAAAGGGAACCTACAAGGTGGTAAGAAAGGTAAGTGGTGTTAACTACATGGTGGAACAGCTAGGCAGGAGGTTGGGGCACAAATTGTACCATGTTAACATGATGAAACCTTACCATGATAGGGAGGCCCTTGTGCTGAGCATTTGCAGTAGATTGCAGGAGGAGTCTGAGGGAGATTTGGTGACTGCTCTCCTCAGTGAGGCTCAGACTGACACCTCAGTGGAAGGGGTAGCAATGTCCCAGTAGCTATCTCCTACCCAGGTTCAAGAAATCTGAGCAGTGTTACAGGAGTTTGGGGACATGTTCACTGGGAAACCAGGGTGCACCTACCTGGTGCAGCACCAGGTATATACAGGACCCCAAAGGCCTATTAGCAGTCCCCTTATAGGGTGCCTGAGAGGATCAAACAGACTCCGAGGGAGGAGATACAGGAAATGTTGGAACTAGAGGTAATTCAAGAGTTCAACAGTCCCTGAGCCTCCCCAGTGGTGCTGGTGCCAAAGAAAGATGGCAGCACCAGGTTCTGTGTGGACTACAGAAAATTAAATAGTCACACAGAGTCAGAAGCTTTCCCCATGACTAGGACAGACAAGACCCTAGAGCAGCTGGTTGGGGCTAAGTATCCTACAACCATTATTCTTACCAAGGGTTACTGGCAGGTGTCCTTGACTCCCAGTGCTAGAGAGAGGTCAGCCTTTGTACTCCTTTTGGCTTGTTTGAGTTCACAAAGATGCCTTTTGGGATGAACAATGTCCCAGCAACTTTCCAGAGGCTGGTAGATCATATCCTAGCAGGAGCAGGAGGGTTTGCCCTTGATTACCTAGATGATATAGCCATCTACAGCCATTCCTAGCAAGAGCACTTTCAACATGTCAGGGAGGTGCTGGGCATACCACAGAGGGTAGGGTTGACCATTATGTTATGACAGAGGTTTCCTACCTGGTACATAGAGTGGGGAGTGGTAAGATCAGGCCAGAACCTCCCAAAGTCAAAGCCATTAAGGCATGGCCTGCACATGTTACCAAAAAGTAGGTGAGGGGATTCTTCAGGACAGCAGGTTACTACAGAAAGTTCATCCCCAGTTATAGTACCATAGCTGCTCCCCTCACAGACCTGACAAGGAAGAACAGGCCAGATAAGGTAGTGTGGACCACAACATGTGAGCAGGCATTCCAGAAGTATAAAGATGCTTTGGGAGGACCCCCTGTGTTAGTCAGTCCAGATTACAGCAAAGAATTTGTTGTGCAGGTGAATGCTTCAAACCATGGGGTGGGGGCTGTACTTAGCCAGATTTCCTCAGAGGGAGAAGAGCACCCAGTGGTTTATCTCAGTCATAGGCTCCAAACCAGGGAGGAATGCTATGCAGCTGTAGAAAAGGAATGTCTAGCCATAGCGTGGGCACTGCAGATGCTTCAGCCTTATCTGTATGGAAGAAAATTCACTGTAGTGACAGATCACAATCCCCTAACAGGGTTGCACAGAGCCAGCCAGCAAAATTACAAGTTGCTAAGCTGGAGCCTAGGGTTGCAAGCATATGATATGTCAGTGCAGCACTGCAGTAGGATTAGCAATGCCAATACAGATGGGCTTTCAAGACAGGGAATGGGGTAATATATAATTAGATAGTCCTAACCCTCTCAAGCAATGTTTCTCAAGGGTCACTTGAAAAAATAGCTTGAGTTCTCCGGGGGGGGGGGGTTATGTGTGAAGATAGGTAAAGGCTGTCAGCCTAGCCATATAGAATTTTGTAGATAATTCTGTCATTTGTAAATATTAATGTAAGCCACGGGCTTGTTCTCTTAAATGTGAAAAGACTGCATTGGATATTGAACTGCAAGAATGTAACAACAGTGCACTCTGCTGTAATAAAGCTGATAAGTCAATTCTTTGATGTCAAAATTCGGAGCCCAGATGTCTAGTGGGAGGCATCCTGCATATTGTTTTGAGGCCAGATTTAATGGCTAGAATTTGCATGTATAATTTCTTTTATTGCCCTGGCTTCCTGACCAGCTGCAAGATCAATAGGGCTATTAACCTCTGAGTTCTGTTAGCCTGGAAACCAGAAATAAATGATGTAATCTAAAATGAATCAGTAGTACTGTGTTGTCAATTTAAGGGGAGAAAGAATGAGAACATTAGAGCATTTGTCTTGAGAACATCCAACATCACCAGCACTGCCTGTGTCTGTATGTAAGTAGGATTTTAGAACTGTGTATTCTCTTAGATATAGCTAGGAAATAGGAATATTAGACTAGTTTGTTTTTCTGTTATGTCAGAACCTTTCTACTGCATTAATTTAATCATTTCTCTGTGATCTCTGAACCCTTGACTAGCACTGTGTAGTAAGAAATATTGTCTTGTGTTTTTCTTATTTATTATTAAATATTTTTAAACCTTTCAACTATGGCTGTTTTGTGTGGAGATAATTTAAGCTCTAGAGTACATTGCATATATATATATATATATATATATATATATATATATATATATATATATATATATATATATTGATACTGTACCAAGTCACTCCAAATAAACTTTGCTGTTCAGTCACACTTACCATTTGGATAATAATATTGCACAGTAATAAATGGACACCCTTTAATAAGGGCCTTTGAGTAGCTGAAGCTGGGTGGTGGCAGTGATTTCTGCCATATAGTCTGGGTAAAAGGGGCACAGCTGGAGAACCTTTCCCAGGAGTGTCTGAGATCTGGACCCTATAGCTGTGCCATTAGGGAGTCTGATTGGGGACCTGGAGAAAAAGGGGGAAACCAGCCCCAGACTGACTGTTATCTCTGTGTGCTCTTAAGGGAAATTGTACTTTACTGTGCATGTATTTATTTTCCTTTCCCTTTATGGATGCATGTCACTGGTGTTAGTGGTGAGGATTGAGGCTACTTGATTGCTGGGCCCATGCACAGGTGTCACAGGAGGTGTGGGGGATGCAGGGGGGCTTGCCCCCTTGAGAAATTTTGAAAAAGTGTTTTGTTTTTTGTTATGTTGGATTTATTTCATAATCTCAATATTCCGAAACATCGATCATATGAAATTTGATGTTTCAGAAATTCGAGAATAAGAAGTGACTCCATATGTATATATATATATATATATATATATATATATATATATATATATATATATATATATATATATAAGCGCTACAGAATGCTGAAAGTCCAAAATCCTGAGACCAAAATCCTGAAAGTCCAAAATCCTGAAAACTCAGAATACTGAAAACTCAAAATCCTGAAAACACACAGGATACAAACACTTACTATATTCCAGTACAAGTACATGCAGAAACATTTTACCCATCAACTATATGCAGGGGGGGCTGTTCCCCCCTGCACCCCCATGTGGGGGTCTGCACACCCCACATCCCTGCTACTTAAATATATCAACTCCGAGATTGCACGTCACTACACCAAGTCCAATCTTGGAGTTGATATATTTAAGTAGCAGGGGGTGTTGGAGGCACAGACCCCCACATGGGGGTGCACAGGGCTTTCCCCCTGTTAATACTTGTAGATCAATAATAAAGTTTGTGTTTTATTTCCTTCTGTATGTGCTTGTGCTGGAATATAGTAAGTGATGGTATCCTGTGAGTTTTCAGTATTTTGAGTTTTCAGGATTTTGAACTTTCAGGATTTTGGTCTTCAGGATTTTGTAGCACTTATATATATATATATATATATATATATATATATATACACACACACAGAAATATACACCTATATGTCATACAAATACACACACACACATCTCTCTCTCTCTCTCTCTCTATATATATATATATATATATATATATATATATATATATATATATATATATCTTTATATAAAATCAGACAAAGTAACCTAGTACCTTTCCAGCCTTAAGGGTAGTGAACACTTTCATTAAGAAATAACAAAACACAAAAGAGGAAAAGTAATTATACAGGAATGATTACTTTTGATATCAGCATATGAAATATTAAATAGTCCATTGTCCAAATTTCTTATGTAAGATCCAGGTCATGGACCACTTTGTATTGTTCTTAAAAATAAGAAAATAGGATTCAAGTTGGTATTGCTTGCTTAAACCAAGGTTTATTAAGGTAAAATAAGAGATGAGTGTGTTTGCTCTCATCAGAGCTTCATCAGCTCTAAGTTATATATAGCAGCAACAATCAATATATCATGTTTATTTTCTTATAAATTATAGCAAAGGCTTTAATCCAGGAGCACATAAAAAGATCACATTCAATGACAGTGACTGGAACAGGGGCACATACATGCATAGTTTTCACCTTTATTGTGATATGTAAGTGTGTATGTGTGTGTGTGTGTGTGTGTGTGTGTGTGTGTGTGTGTGTGTGTATTGGTGTGCATAAAGATATATGTATATATATATATATATATATATATATATATATATATATATATATGTATATATGTGTGTGTGTGTGTGTATATATATATATATATATATATATATATATATATACAGCAAGAGAGAGAGAGAGAGATTGATGTGCATCAAGACACACAATGTGTATGCACTTCTCCCCTTAAACAAATTAGTATTATTAACTTGCATACATTGATAGAGAAAATAACATAACTATTATGTGTTTTAGGTAATATGCATATTATGTGTGTTAGGTACTGTACTCAAAAGAAATTCAACAATGAAGACAGTGGCGCATCTTTTATGAAACTAATGAAGCTTAAGCTTCAGGGCCGCTAATCCTGGAGGGCCTCTGAAGCAACTTTTTTTACTGAATGAATTTTTAAACAAAGTCAATGGAGTTTTTTAAGTGTTTGTTATTATTAAAATAAGGCTATTTTAGTGATAGAATCATAAGTCAATGGATTTAAGTACTTAATATTGACTTTACAAATTCTAAGTTAGAATATGTTCTAATATCCTTTTTATATGGTCTTAAAATGCCCCTGTAATTGGTCAGATTTCAAAATTTTCTGAGGACTTTCTTGGGGGCTTGCAGTGTCCAAAATCCCAGTTGTGTGGGCTCACTGAACTCACCAGAATCGACATTTTGGTAGTTGGATCCTTGAATCCTTTGTTGGTGCACAGCTTAATAGTTCTACAGCTCAGCCTCGGCTCTTAGTCTAGAGCCAATCAGAACCATGAAAAGGCATCTGAATTCTCAATTAAGGCTGCACTCATTTTGCTTGTGCATTTTAACACCAAAAATCAGATTGTCACCTCTTTATCCTAATGAGCCCCCTCTGATGACCTTCCATCTTCCTCTCTAGTAGAGAATGAACCAGTATGTTTTTTCCGCCCATCAATGTTGGGTGGTGAGATTTTCTTTCCTCCAAATTTTCTTTTTCCTTCATTTTTCGTAAGTTTTTGATTATATCTTTGTTAGTGTTTAATGCTAAATATGTACAGGTCAAGGTGTGTTTATAAGCTTGCTTCATAGTTAGCACAGAAGCATGATATTTTTTATGTGTATATTTCTGCTCTTTGTTAGTCAGCAACTAGTGCTCCAGTTCCCAAATTTACTGACATATTTCCTGTTTTCTAGCATGAGATTTTTATATCTTGCTTATTCAATTGATTTTTTTTTTGGAAGTGGTAGCAGACTATTGCCTATTTCTCATTTGCTATATTTCTAGTGGTAAAATTCTTTGTAGACAGTTCAACATAAATATTCACATGGGTCATGTCAAGGGCAATGCCTTTACAACATTTTTCCTGAGTCATTTTTCCTTGTGGCATCTTCAGTCCTCCCCAGTGCTATCTATTGAGTTTTTATATAATTATTGTTTTACTTCTACAACATTTTTTCTATTCAATATTTATTTTGCAGAATCTGATTGGTTTTCAGCATTTTTTTGTGGCAGTACTGTTCGAATAAAATATATATCTGATGATGAATAAAGCAAAATTAACTAATAACAACTTTATGGTTGTAATTGTATTCTTTTTTATGTATTAGTCAATGGTGTGGCCTTTGGGTATATTTATAATTCATTGATCAATCATTACAATATTACTCTATATCTACATGTGTGGGTTTGTACGTATGTTATTACCATATTATTGTCATTATTATTTTATGTACAGTATGTTATTGTTCACTTTAATAGTAATTTTTTCTGCCAATGTCATAGTTTACATTCATAAAATCAAATGTGAGTTGAGTGACAATATTGGATATTTTATTTTTGAAGGGAATACTTTGTCCACATTCTACCATAACTCTAACCACCTAATCTAACTTAACCTAACCTAACCTGATGAGGACAGTATTAAATGTATAATATCACATTACAAAGATGATATTGACCACAAATTAGTAAATGAGTGTTATCAGTTCAAAGAATATTTATACCTTAGGAAATCCCAGAACACAGAAGAAAACAAGCCCTCTAAAATGGAAAGCACAGAAGTTCCTCTGCTTATTTGTGAGCAATACTTAATTGAAGTGTTCCCCAATATTACTACTGCGCTTACTTGACAACGCCTATCATGAACTGTGAAGCAGAAAGAAATTTATAAACAACAAATTTTGGCCTACCATAACTGAAGAGCGCTTAGGCTTTTTATGCATATTGTCTCTAGAAAATAACATTGTAAGAAGTTCTCATATGACAAAACTGTATGTGAATATGTTGCTAGAAAGAACAGGTAAAAATAGTATTTTGTAAAATGTGTTTTATTTAGTATGTATTGTCATATGTGTCTAAATTAAAGATTATATTAACTGTGGTCTCTGTTATCTTTTTTTTCATTATTCTATGATGCATTATGCATGTATATAACACTTTCCTAAATTTCATCCCCCATAACTTGAAAAACTATAAGGCGTAGCCTAGAAAAATTTTCTTCACAGCAGTGACTTTGACATGTGAGACAATCCAGTACAGCAATTTTAATCACAATCTGTGATGTAGTGGTTGAACATTTAAAAAAAGTTGTGGTGATCTGTCAAGGAACAATTCCAATGAAGAAGATAACAGTGGTTACCCAGACCTCATTGCTGGTGGGAATGGTCTCACTGTATGACCCTATCTTCAAGGACACCACCCCACCACCCTGTTCTTGACCATTTGGGTCTCGAGGTACTTGCAAAGCTAACAAGCCCCTTTGGACCTTATTGGCTATTGCCCTATTGTTGCTGATTGCATAACAGTTCAAGCTTCAGGTTCCCAAAAATGTAGGTCACCAATGAGTGAAAAACAAATCACTGAATTCACAGTCAGTATCACAGATTGGCGTTTTTATCAGCCTCCCAGACCTAGAATATTTACAAGAAGCAGATTTGTTAGAACTATTATTTTTAACAATTTGAATGTCACATGAAAGCTGAGTCTTATCAACATTAGAATCAGTCTATAATGTAAATTCTGGTTTAGAAGAAGTGTCACCCATCAAGCATTTTCACTACTCAGTAGTTTTTGCTTTCGTCTGAGAGATGCGCCCTCTGTGTGCATGCATGGACTGATTGGCTCCCGCCAAAACATCAGCTCTTCTTTTATCCTTAAAACTTTATTGCTATGCAGGAACAGTTGCTTTTTTCACATAATTTAGATTGCACTCCTCGCCGTGTTTTTCACACTTTGCTGCTTTTACTTTCCCTCATATATACTCTTCTTTGTTGGTAATGCAGTGCTGCAGATACACATAACTGTCAGTACAATAATATATTCATTTTGTTGTATAAACTGTTGGCCTTTATTGATTTAGGTATGCACCCACTTATGACTCTATACATGTTATTTTACACACAATAATTGTGTAAAAATTACTTGTTTATTGGGTTTTTTTTGTTGTTTTTTTTCCTTTAAACTGTATTTGTGCATTGATTGTTAGAGAGTTATAATAATAATTAGCAAAAAACCAAACGTTGAGAGCAAAAACCTTTATCAAAAACAAAGCTTTCAGGCCAAAACCCTTTTTCAATGCTTAACAAGCATTGAAAAAGGGTTTTGGCCTGAAAGCTTTGTTTTTGATAAAGGTTTTTGCTCTCAACGTTTGGTTTTCTGGTCATTGTTCTATTTAACAGCAGTGTTGGATATTATAATAATAATTAGACCTGCATCTGGAGCTTTATTGCCACTGTGAAGCATTTTCTCTTGGCAGATTCCCGTGTGCTATGACACACAATATTACTGACTGTTTTACATGTAGTTAGAATGATGCATGTAATATGCTGACTGCACAGGCGTAACAGTGGCATTTCCTAGGATAGTTTTGCATCATTTTCTTACTGATCCTACCTTTCATTAACTGAGTATTTTACTCATACTTGCTACTGCTCTCTGTTCCTTCTTACCTCACTTTTTTTCTTCATATCTGTTTTGTAGAGAAGAATTTGCCCCCTTGCATACAGTGCACATTTTGCCCACCATACGATAATTGACTCATTTATACTTGTTTGTGGTATCTGCTGGTTGAATGTCTGTTAAAAACAATTTTTTTTTGGTCCCCCTGGCCCCCAGTGAAAGGAATGAAACATAGTTCTGTCAGGGCACAGCTTCAATAATTTCAGTATATAAGTATTAATTTCAGAGAACTTACCATCTCTGACATTTAGAAAATGAACCATTCTTGTGATCAATGCAGTACAGAGCTTTGTTGCAAATCACTTATTTCTTTGCAATATTAAACTCTTTTTCCCCCATACTAGTGTCCTTTTCAACGTTTTATTACTTTTCTGCCAAATTCAACAATATTTGCTTGCCAGTGAGAGTGATGCTATCTGTGCACATGTGAGGCCTGATTGGCTCATGCTAAAGTGGCAGCTCTGCCCACGTTGCTCCCTTCCTACACCCAATTGTCAAGACAACCCCTCCTCCAGAAATTTGTTTCAACTACTCCCCACCCACATTTCAGCAAACTCTTCTCCCCTTAAAGTAGCCAGCAAAATATTGCCATGTTCAGATTCAGCAACTACATTACAGTCCCTAATCACCCATCTCCAAAATCAATAATAGCCTTAATAACTATAATATACTTCCTACTTACACAAATACTAGAATAGCTAATGATTACCATATCTATAACTTTAAGTCTCATTCCATCACTGCACCTTACAAACACCACTATCCCTACAAAACAAACAACTCCAATTTGGTAGAAAAACATAACCAGCTACAACAACTGCCTGTTACCTACTTCTCTATGTCTAAATGAGCAACACCTTACACATCCAGCCAGTGCCCTCCATATTAATTGATTATTACCTATAAGTGACATACCATTAACCCCTGGCCCAATGCAACTGTCTTTTGCCACTATGAACAAATATAGTATAATCAACAAATGGTCTCTACTATTACACCAACATACCCCCTCCATACTAGGTCAACAATAAAACTTGAACAAAGGCAAATAAAGGAATACTTCAGAAGACTAAAACTGATATTGAAAAGTGATTTGACACCTAGGAATAAAGTCCAAGCTATAAATCAGTCTGCTCATCCTGTTCTGTCTCACAGTTTTGGGGTGATTGACCAACCCCCAAAATTACTGGAGTGATTCGACAAAACAAGAAAAATGCAGCTGGACCTACAAAGTTGATATAAGTATTGTTGTGCACTTGCTCTAAACATCTCAGTGCTATTTAACACTTCTGTGCTGCATTTATTGATTTTGCTGAATTTATCACTGTTTTTCAGCTTGCACTTGTTAAAGAAATGACATCTGTTTGTTACTGTGCTGCTCTTAGGTTGTTTTAATAGTATAGTTTTTCTGTGTTGTTGTTCTTATGTTGTGCACTTTTTTCTGTATCTTGTTGAACTTTTCTCAGGTTAGTGAACTTATTTCCAAGGATTCCTAATAATGCAGGAACTCTGACTTTTGTTGTAAAGCATTTGTTACTGCACTTGAACTCAAAACCAGTTTGTTTTACATTAAGAGGGTTCGCCTGAACTCTGGTAGAAGAGCTGAATTCAACCTATAGAAGTTGGAAAGTGCTGGAGGAAAGTTTATTGTGTTTTTATCTGATTGGCCGGAGGGATTAACTGTGCAAAAGTGTTTCATCTTGCTGGTATAGAATGGGTTCCCCATGACTTGTCTGTAAGCAAACCGTTCCAGTTTAAAATCCTCTATAAGAAATGCTCTCCATAGTCCCCCACTGTTCCCAGCTGCTCAAACAGCTGCCACTTTGTGCAGAGGACAGTACCACTGCAGGTCATCTAACTGGAGCTGCTCCACATTTGGTGGCTTTTTCCAGAGGTCTGGAGAAATTCTGCTGAAAATCCAAAGCATCCATAGGATAGGGTTAGCTGGCGTTGATCGCAGACCTACTCTGTACATAAATTCCTTCTGTGAACTTCCCAAAAAGAGCAAACGGGAATACTTGGGATTAACATGGCTAGGCTTGTAAAGGCTCTAGGTCTGCTAGCCTAGTAACCTCCTATGAACCTATGAACCAAAGCATCCACTGCTAACATTGAAAAAATAAGCACTTTTTGAGATCTCTTTGCACTCTGCTGACAGCATTTTATCATTTTGCTGTCTCATTTTGCTGATTTTTACTATATTTTTCTGCACTTTAAAAAAAAGTTGTTGCCTTAAGTAGCTAGTACATAGCCCAGACTAGATTCAGATCTGCTGAAACTAGACTGTATTGTTACACTTGAGCACTAGTCCAGCCATCTTACATTAGGATGGGACTGCTTGTAACTTTGTGACAGAAGTCTGTAGTCTGAGCCTCATCTGAGTTGGAGATTACTGAAGGAAAGTTCATTTTGTTCTTTGCCATTGGTAGTTTAGCTTAAAAGTGTTTAGTTTTGCCTGTATTTAAGCACCTCACATTTGCATGGATTTGATCTCTTTTAACTGGAGCTGCTCAATGTTTGATGACTTTTGCCAGGGGTCTACAGAGATTCCACTGAAATCCAAAGCATTCACTGCTAAAACTGAAAAAATAAGTGCATTGTGAGGTTCCTTTGCACTTTGCTGACCGTATTTTATCTCTTTGCTGCTTCATTTGACTGATTTTTACTGTATTCTTCTGCACCTTAAAAAAGCTGTTCTGTTCTTTAAGTTGCTAGTACATAGCATAGATTAAATTCAGATCAGCTGAATCTAGACTGTATTGTTACACTTGAGCACTATTCCAGCCATCTTACATTAAGATGGCCCTGTCTGCACACTTGTGGCACAAGTGTGTAGTCCGAGCCTCATCTGAGTTGGAGATTACTGGAGGAAAACTCATTGTGTGCTTTCCCATTGGTAGTTCAGCTTAAAAATTCACCTGTATTTAAGCCTAATGCAACATGGTTCAGTGATGCCCTGTATAGACATAAATGCCTTGAAAAACAAATTTCTCCTAGACATCTCTTAGTGAATGCTCCCAGCTTCCCTTCTGCAGCGTGTGAAACTCAGTTGTGCACTGAGAAGCATTGCTATAATTTTCACCCCTAGCCTTCAATGGAATAAGCCTCTTTGTCAATCCTAGAGCAAAATCTGGTCAAAATAGCCTACTCCCAATTAGTTACAGGTAAAAACCTGACATAATGGGTGGTCAGTTTCCACCCATTTCTCCGGCCAGCCTGATTGACATGAGCAGCCTGAGGCAATGCAGTAAATGCCTCATGGATACTGGCAGCCATTTACTCATAAAACAAACAAATAAAATATGTGATAAATGTAATTACAATATGAATTTGGAATCAGTTCTCATGCGTATAAACAAATCGGACATCAAGCAGATTGTCAGCACACATGCCACACAAATCAAGGTCACAGCACATAAACCCACATACATGAAGGTACGCAGTAGAAGCCTACCAAAAGATCAGAGACCTCTCAAGCACAACCCATTTGCACACACTGCAGAGCAAATAGAACCCGCTACACATAACAACACAAGGCTTTTGACACAATCCCTCTCTCAGGTATCATTGAGAAACTCTCCCAGCTAGGGATTAACCCATATGCCACTAGATGGGTAGCCAACTGGCTCACTGATAGAATGCATACTGTCAAAGTTGGGGATTTCACTTCTACCAATAGACTAGTTACCAGTGCTGTACCACAAGGATCTGTGCTGGGCCCACTACTGTTTGGAATTTATTTCTCAGAAGTCCAGGAAAAAGTAGATGACCTGTGCCTTAACAAGTTTGCTGATGATTGCAAACTGGGCACAATAACCGAGTCTCCAAATGATGTTAACATATTACAAAAGGGGGTAACACAGACAAATGATTGGTGCCAAAGGCAAAAAGTGCATTATTATCTCCTATGGCAAAGAGGAAGTCCCTGCAAATTACAATATTTACAGCACCCCCCATAAGCTCAAACCCAGTGGTGCGAGATTTGGGAACACAGGTAAACAGCAATATGAACTTTGATCACCATTTGTCAACACTGAACAGTGGTAAGGAAAGCCTTCTACACTGCACATCTCATAAGTAAGGGCATTGTGTCCAAGACTAAGGATGTTGTAACTCCTCTGTACTCGACCCTCATCAGACCACTAGCATAGTACAAAATCCCCTTTTGCATGCACCTCACCAGACATCTGCAGCAGCTGGAGAGACCACAGATGTTTCTCACCAAGAAAATTCAGGACATCCAAAACATGACCTACATGGAAAGACTGAAAGCCCTGGTACTGCATTCTGCATCCTACAGACTGCTGAGAGGAGACTTGTGCTTGGCCTACAGAGCAGTTTCTGGCCCTGCCCTAATGGAAATGCTGCATATCCACAAATCAAATGGGACAAGAATCACTCACTCCAGAGATGTCAACCTACTCTGTGACTTTAACAGAACATGCTGGAGAGACAGATATATCTCCCAGAGATTGCCACTCCTCTGTAATAAACTCTCAATTCATGTGAAATAGAGCTCTCAAATAACCCTGCCCTGTTCAAGTGCAATGTAGACAAATTAGATGGGAGATCATAAATTCATCTTGGGAGCTTCACCTATGTCCCTCATGGACAGTGGCAGTCAGTGCTGATCACAGACTCACTCTGCGAATAACAACCACCTAACCAAGGTCAATTAGGGAACATGGGTATAACATGGCTAGACTTGTAAAAGCCCTAGGACCATTAGCCTGGTAACCTACTATGAACCTATGAACCACACCTTGTTGCTGTGTGTGACGCACTCACATTTTTGGTCAGGTCCTCATAAAATTTGTGGTTTCTGGATTTATGTGGCAAATCAGTGAGGAATTAACTCACTAAATAATTGCAGGCATTTGAGTTTCAGACTTCATATTCTTCAGAAAATGCATGGTAACACAAGATATTTTATTCTAGCCAATTTGTAAGTGTATAAGAGCAATACTTAAAATCTATCCTTATCTTGGGGCTTTTCCCCTCATTATTTTTGGTTTTGTCCAGATTTTTGGTGTTACAAGGTTGAGAGCTATGAATAAGTGCAGTAAACTGCATATGTGCTTACAGGTAACATTTAATTCTAACAAGGTTCCATTATTAAAATACACATAGCTTGCCAATCTTTCTGACAGTCAACTAAATGTCACATTGCGTTATTGCATGAAAACAAAATAAGACAATGACAGACAGTTCTGCATCTGTAGGTTTCTGAATATGTAACTAAATTAACTTCTGGACAATAGTTAAACTTTAGACTGGAATGCAAAACAACAGTAAGTGACCACTAAGAATAAAAAGTGATGTACTTTGCACTAAAGAGTACATACATGCAATAGCTGAAAACAGGTACTGGGGGGGGGGTCAGAAGAAATAAATGAGATACCCTGAACATTGCCTGCTGGATGCTGGAGCACATCATTATGGAACTTATTAACAAGGACATTGGCGGTCTACAAGTCTTGGATCCAAGCCAGTTTGGGTTTGTGAAAGGCAGATCATGCCTTCTGAACCTGGTGGATATCTTTGAAGAAGTCATTTATGCATTAGCCACAAGCAAATTGGTTCATATTGACCACGTGAGTCTTCCAAGGCCTTTGATACCATCTGACATTCTGGCATTACTGATAGGTTAATCAAAGTATATATAAACCCCAATATCACTCACTGGGTAGCAAACTGGCATACTAATGGAACCCAATCTATTAATGTTGCAAGAAACACTGTTATCAAAAAGAGTAATTGCCAGTGGTGTCCCCCAGGGTTCAGCCCTGGAACCACTTCTTTTTCATATTTATTTCTTTGATATAAAAGCCAAAACCAAAGACCTGTAGTTGACCAAGTCTGCACATAAGTGCAAACTTGGAATTGTCACAATATTGTCACAAACTCCACACCTGGCCTCCAAATTCTTCAAGAGAGCCTACCATGCACAAACAAATGGTGTCTGGGCAATGACTTTAAATTAAATGCTAATATGTATAGCATTGTGTCCTTTGGCAAACTGGACACCCATGCACCTACCACTTAGGTGACACTATTTTGAAAACTGCTTCAGAAGGAAGTTGAATATAAAACAATTCTGCCATTGTTGGTGGGTCTTGATGGACAGAAAACACTGAACAGAGTAAGTTGGGATTTTATGAATAGGACAATAGAAATATTTGCAGTAACTGATACAATAATAATGATAATTAGGAGGATATATAAAGGGTTGTAGGCAAGGTTAAAGTGGGAGGGTTCATCTCATATATATTTCATAAGAGGAATCGGGCATGGGTGCCCTCTTTCCTCTTTGCTATTTATTGATATTTGATTACTGGGAAAGTCCAAGAAGGTTGAAGCCCATTTTCAGCACAGGCACAGGGAGAAAAGCTCCAAATTATTACAAAACATTTTAAGGACAATAATTTTACAATCCTCAGAAATAAAGCAAAAACATCTATAATTTTAACAAATTAGATATAAAAACATTGGTTAAAACCTGATACAATGTATATGACAATCATTTAATATTTAGAGAAATTTTAGACAGTTTGTAGAGAAATTAATGGTAAGTTGGTCTAATACAAATAGGAACTGCAATATGAAGTGAGAGAAAAGCAAGCTCATGGTACATTAAGAGAAAGTCAGGGAAGGCAATTAGATAGCAGTAAGGAAATAAGTGAAGAAGGGGGAGTAAGAAAGTATAAGGAATGAAAAGATACTTGCTTACATTTATGGATTTAGTTTATCCTGCATTTGATCAAGAACAAACCCAGATTTTATCTAGGAAGTCTTTCAGAGTCATTTTGAAAGATAGAAGGGCAGGCATAGATCTGATGGATACAGGTAAGGAGTTCTAGGCCTTAGCAACCTTGTATTTGTACAGACAATACCCAGCAGATTTGCTAGGCTTGTAGACAGACTGGTGTTTTGGGTCACTGGATCACAAAGACCAATTGAGAATATAGCTGGGTAGAATGTTTATAAGTGCTGGACTGGCAGATGGATGCTGGATAATTTTATTGGTGGTAAGAAGTTGTGTATATGTTAGCTGATGTGGCAGTTCTAACCAGTTTAGAATTTTCAGTGTTATACAGTGGTGGGTTCTGAAAGGGTATGTGCTGCAAATGTAGTAACTTTGTTACAGCATTGTGCAAGTTTTAATTTTTGTGAAGCCTGGAGGTTAGTAAGGATGGGCACACCATAAAGAAGAGTGGGGAGGAGATAACTACTGGCAAGTATAGTTTTAGTTGCGTCAGTGAGAACGTTTTTGGCTCTGTAAAGCATCCCTAATTTTGATGAGTTTTTCTTATGCAATTTTGTACATGCAGGTCAAATGTAAGATTATCATCTATTATCCCCCCTAATAATTTGCTGTGAGAAGTGACTTCAGTGGTTGTATTATCAAGAGAGATGACTTTAAATTTTGCTTTTCCATGAGAAATGATTTGGGGAAACAAAGTAGTAGTTTGGTCTTTTTTTGGGTTGAGCATGAGTTGAGAGTTATGAAACAATGTTTCAGTGGCTGTTAAACTTCCTTAATTTTTTGGAGGTGTATCATGTTGTCATATGTGCAAATGAAAGTGGAATAATTCCTGTATTGTAACAGGGTGGCTTGTTTTGTGGAAGTATAGAGGGTGTTGGTAAAAATGTTAAAAAGCTGGGGAACAATGATAGAGACTTGTGGTACACTGTTAGCAACTGTGAGGTAGGTAGAGAATGTGGAGTGCCATTTTACTGACTGATACCTATTGGATAGGTAGCTTTTGGGCTGCGAGAGTCCTAGTGATGTCATTTAAAGTAGTAGTTTGCTGTGACAAACAGTGTTGAAGGCTTTAGACAAGTCTAGAAATAAGGAAGAGACTAGTTTGCCATTATCCCTAACTTTATTGACAGTGTGTATATAGGTTAGAAGGGCAGTGCTAGTACTATGGGAAGGATGGAAGATGTTGCGTAGGTCTAAAGTTATTAATGTCTGTTGAATTTCCTCCTTTGCGCAGAAGGATATTGTGTGACTTTTTTCCAGAAAGAGGGAACATGGGATTCCTGGACTGACCTATTTGTAAGGATTAAGAAACGATAGTCAGTGCTACTGGCTGCTGTTTTGGGGTACTCATTTGGAAAGTCACAGTTTAAGTTTGTTTAAGAATAGTTTTATATAGGATGTGGGCACAGATTTGAAGGTGAAAGTGGATGTGGTGATATGTGGCTGTTGGACAGGGTTGGGATTAGATGTTGAGGAATTCTTAGTTTGAGATGCTTTGCTATCTATAAAATAAGAGTTGAACTGTATTGCAATTTTGAGTGGTGAGTTATTGGGGGAGGGGTTTGGGTTGAATTTTTGACCAGGTTGTAAGATTTCTTTAGTGGATGTCCAACACTTTTTAGGGGTGTGTTTAGTATTATTCTGAAAGTTATTACAGTATAGTTTTTGTCTACATTTAGTATGACTGCAAAGCATTCTGACGTTTTTAAGATATTGAGGTGTTTTATATTTTTGTTATTCTTTCCATGCTTTTTCTTTATCCTGCATTAGCATTCTGCTATTTTTGGATAGCCAAATTATTTTATTTGTTTTCATTCTCTTCCTTCTAGGAGGTGCAAGGCTATTTAGGATATTTAGAAAATTCGTATTGAATTAAAAATTCTCAGTAAACTTGTATGTATAGGGCCTTTTGGCAGAGTTCCTGCAATATCGAGGTGAGATGTAGTGACTGCAGGCTCCGGTCTATGCAGGAAGTGACTTTATATTTAGAGCCATTGTCAAAAAAAATCAAGGATATAATTGATGTGGTAATCAAGAAAAGTTGTATTTATTTGCAGATGATATTATTTTGTACTTGATAAATCTAGGAAAGGACATCATTGTGTTATAGCACATTTTCAAACAGTTTCATGTTTTTTTCAGGATATAAAATTAATGAAGATTAAAACAAAGTCTTTAGCCATATATTATGCACCCAGTCATAAACTGGTTTAGCATTACCCATATATATGGGGACACAGTAAGATGAAGTATTTAGGAGTATGGATTAAAACGGCTTATATTATGACAACTAAGGATATGTGGGAAGAGACTAAACTAAAGATAATACAAAAACTGAGAAACTGGACGATCTTGTTTATGGATATAGATCGTAAGGTACAAGCAGTGAAAACGTTTTTGGTCCCTTTAGTTTTATACACAGGTCAGGCATATTTTTATATTTTATAATTTATATTTTTATAAACCAGAGGAGACATTGGGACAATAATTAATAAAAAGTTCAAGGAATTTATCTGAAGGAAAAGAGGGCAAGAGTTAAGTGGGATATATTGATCCTCCCAATAGAACAAGGTGGCTTAGGATTCCTGATTTGAAGGGATATTACAGAGCTATGCAGTTAAGGCTTATATAAATAACAAAGCAGAGGGTTGTAATTCAAAGAAACATTCAGGGATAACCTGACTTAACTGTATCACTTCTAGCTCTCTCTCTTATTACTACCTACACATTTTTTTCCGTCATATTCCATACTAGTTAGCTCATGTTACACTCAATTCCCATAATCCCTTATTACTGTTCTTTAATTTATTTATTAACTTCCAAAGTTCACACAACTTTATCTGTATATTTACTTACTTCATGCCTAGTACGTTGGTTGTGCAATGTATTGACCTTAGTCCTACCATATTACTGCTTAGTTTACTGCCATACTACGTGAAAATTTCCATATATGTATTGTATTGTATTTCCATCCATTCTGTATATTCCTTTATTGCATGTTATGTAATTACTTCAGAAGTATGTATACTTAAAATGTGATCTGTGTTTATCTTTGTTCTTACTATTTGTTTACTTAAAACTTTTTTTTTTGGGAACTTTTCTCCTCGGGTCTCTGCTGAAGAAGTGCTTCTAAGATCCCAGACAGACTAACCCGGTTAAAATATGTAAAAATAAAATCAATAAATAAATAAAGTGGAAAGGGATGATGATGAAATGAGGGAGGGGGTATTCAAGAAATAGAGTGAATTTTGGATGCAGATTCTTAAGGAAAATAATGGTAACCATATGGAATATTATATGCAGAAAGTTTAATAAGAACTAAGCCAACATGGGAATGGAGAAGGAAATGTTGCCAATAGGTATGGCGCCAAGTTGGGGTACAAAATATAGGCAAGACCAGGTTAGATTTTACCAGACAAAAGTAGCAAAGGAACCAAGGTACTGGAAGCAAATAGTCAAAAAGTAACTAGTAATAGATTGGGATGAGGCTAAGAAGTTTGGAGTGCAGGTTAGAGATTGTCTTTGCTTCCAGGAATTGATATCAGAATATAGGCAAAGCAAAAGGGATAGGGGATTCCTAAGTTAAAACAAAAACTAATCTAAAAGAGATTTTAGTCAAATCTAGAACAGAAGCTGTTGTTAAAAGTGGATAATTTGCATGGCATATAACATATTGCATGATAAGTATAAGAATCAATCAGAGGATGCTAGAAAGAATTGGGAGGAGAGACTGGAGAAGCAATTTACAATGTAACAATGCAAGGACATATGTATGGCTCCCAAATATGTAACAAAGTCCAGAAAGTTCAGGATTTTAGTTTGGAAGTGTTTGCATAGGTATTTTTATACCCCAGGCAGACTTTGAACAATTCTTTCTCATGTAGAAAGCAGCTGTTGTAGGTGTGATGAATAAGAAGGAAATAACTGGAAACATGTTTTTTGTGAGTGTAAGGAGTTAGCAGATTTTAAAAAATTCTCTGCAGTGTATGCTGTCAGAAACATTTCAGGGAGCAAAATGACACTAACTAATGAAATTATTCTTTCGAGCTGGGACACATGATCTGAATTGTCTAAACATAATAAGGCCTTATTAAGTTTACTCCTGTAGGTTACCAAAAAGCAATTACCTGGAAATGGAAATCAACATCTAAACCAACTGTTTTTGAATTACTGAATATTTTAAAAGATAAAAAAAACTGTAAGAGAGATCATTAGAAAGATTAGAGATCATTAGAAAAGAGAAGTAGCAAATGACACAAACTAATAGAATTTGTGGGAATAGTACGCATAGAATAATGTTCAGGAGGTGGAGTGATGTTTAAGGAAAGGCAAGTTATTTTGTGTTGACCGAATATTAGTTATTATAAAACAAACATATGTAATATATAATATGTGTAAATGGAAAAATGTTAATATGGTTTGTATTCATTTCTGTTACTGCATGTGTACCTCTTAAGTGATAATATAATAGCATTACTAAAAAATCTATGCACTGTCCTTATAGACATTAGTAATTATGCTTATTGACTACAGTGTCCCTGTCCTTCTTATATACCTATAGACACATAAACCCCTCTTCCAGCAGTTACATCTTACCTCTGAGTTTATTTCTCTCTTGTTATTGTGATTCAGCTTCTCAATCTTACATCTTATATTCATGGCACCCGCCTACTTTGTTACATTTCCCATTCCTCTTTTCAGTACTTAATTCCATGCCTTCCTATCTACTGTTCATAGGTTCATAGGTTCATAGGTAGGTACCATGCTATCGGCCCTGAGGCCTATACAAGCCCAGCCAAAAAGGTACCCTGGCTTTTGCCACCCAAGAAAATAATTTTCCTGTGCCACTGTCGAGCAGAGCCACAGAGGTGATCCCCGGGGTGAATTTTCTATTTCCCATCCAATCATCAAGATTTTTCTTGAAGAGTGCTAATGAGGAGCTTTGTTTGATATAGATAGGTAGTTTATTCCAGAGTATGGGAAGTCTCTGGGACAGGAATCTATCCCTCCGGCATGTTCTGTTTATTGTGGTGACAAAGTTTAGGTTCCTAGAGCATGTAGCTCGGAGGGATTGGAATTTCTTTAAGTGGAGCATGTCCAACAGCTCTGGGTTTGACATAACTTTGTATGTTAGGCAGAGATCACCACTGAGTAGGCGATATGCAATGGAGTAAAGCTGTAGTTTATTGAGACGGTCTGCATAGGGCATCTGTTTGAGGCTGGTAATCCTCTTTGTGAGGTATTTTTGCGGCCTTTCCAGTTGTTGCAGATGTCTTGTGAGGTACATACCAAAAGAGGCACTGTACTCTATAATGGGTCTAATGAGTGATGAGTAAAGGGGAACAATGACCTCTTTTTTTCTGTATGAGAAACCTTTTATGATGAGGTGTGCCACGTAGAAGGATTTCCTGACTACTGTGGCGATGTGATTATCAAAGGAGAGACTACTGTCCACCTGTGTCCCAAGGTCTCTTATCACACTTTCGATGTTAAGTATACTACCACCTATGTTGTAGTTCATGGGTACATAGTTTTTACCAAAGGGGATGACAATACACTTTTTGGCATTGAGCTTGAGGCCATGGCTTTAATACCAGACATCTGTCTCAGTGAGGCCCATTTGTAGGATGTCCACATCACTAGGAGTTTCAATTATGGCTCCTAGTTTGCAGTCATCTGCGAACTTTGTTAGCCAAAGACCTTTTGTGTTAGCCTGTACTTCAGAGAAGTAGATACCAAACAGGAGACGACCCAGGAATGAACCCTGAGGTACTCCACTTTTCACTGGTCTGAAGTTGGATTTGTAGTCTGCTACTTTCACAGTGTGGATTCTGTCAGTGAGCCAGGTGGCAACCCATCTTATGACATAGGGATTTATACCTAGTTAATGGGTTTATCTATAACTCCAGAGTGGGGGATGGTGTCAAAAGCCTTGGCAAGATCTAGATAGGCTGTGTGAACCACCTTATCCTTGTCTACGGCTTTGGTGACTGCTTCAAAGAAGTCTATCAGGTTTAGGAGACATGTTCTGCCTTTTAAAACCCAAACTGGGTGGGGTCCAGAGTTTGGAGATTACCAATGTCTTTGTTTATAAGTTCCATGATGATACGATCCATGGCCTTGCAGACCTGGCTCATCAGGCTAATGGGGCAGTAGTTCCCGGGGTCCATGGTGGCTTCCCCCTTGTGGAGTGGGATAACCATCACTGTGCACCATTCAGCAGGCACAAAGCCTGAGGTGAGGCTATGATTGAACATGGTACTTAGGTGGGGTGCCAGTTCATTCTGTAGTTTGTGTAGAACGCAGCCTGGGATGTTGTTTGGTCCCATGGATGCTGTGTTCTTGGCTTTGGAGAGTGTGGTTTTTACCTGTGAAGCAGTGATTACAGGAGCTTTGCATTCTTCCGGTATAGAAATGGGCTCTTTAGGGGATGAGAGCGGGGTAAAGTTAGCACTGAACCTATCTGCCAGGATGTCGGCAATATCAGTTGGGTCTGAATATTTAGTGCAAATGTGCTGTAACTCAAAGCAGATCTGAGTGTTGCCATTGAGATTCTTGACATAGCTATAGAATGCTTTGTGGTTGTCTTTAGAATCAGTGGCAATTTTGTTTTCATAACTAGCTTTGGAGGATTTTATCAGGGATTGCAGCTTCTTACTGAGGCTGACCAGGGAGCTCCTCCACTCATGGGATTTTACTCTCTTTTGCAACAGTTTCTTCCTTCTGTTGTACAGTTTGTTTATGGCAGGGGACCACCAGATTGGCTTCCTTTTTTTGGAGGATAGCATCTTGGTTCTGTTTGGGATAGCACAATCCATGCACTCATGTAAGTGCTTATAAAGTGCAATTGTGTAGGATTCAGTAGTCATAACTGTATTGTCCACCTGCATGGTTGTCATGAAGTTCACCACTTCTGTCTTAAGAAGCATAAAGTTGGCTTTAGAGACATTTTTTACCGTGGTTTCCTTAATGGGGGGTGGGAGCAGGATGTGGATATCTAGGGTAATTAGCTTATGGTCGGATTGGACCAATGAGGTGTTGACTTCAGGTGTGGAACACCAGTCACTCATGTTGGCAATGACTAGATCTAGGATACTGTTGCCCCTGGTGGGGGTGTGGATAAGTTGATCCAGGGCATTGGAGTTTATGAATTCCAGAAAGCGTTGAGCGAAGGAGTTGGTACATGAGTAGTTTTCCCAGTTAATGGTGGGGTAGTTGAAATCGCCCATTATTAGGGTGTTTGGTTGAACCCTAATGTTTTCCAGTACATCAAGAAAAGAGGAGTGGGAATCCTGAGGCATGGTGGGTGATCTGTAGCAAGCTACAATTTGGATTGCAGTTTTGCCTAGAGTTAGTTGCACTTGGATAACCCCGGCTGCATTATGCTGAGCAACTAGCCAGGAGGTGTGGATATCCTTAATGAATATGAACACACCTCCGCCTTTGGTGTTCCGGTCCAGGTTACATGGCCAAAAAGTGTGGTATGAGTTATGGTAGTGCAGGGGTGCTCTTTGGATCCTTGAACCAGGTCTCAGTCACTGCACAGATATTGATGTTCTCCATTTTAAGGAGTGCCTCAAGTGAGTGCATTTTGAGATTTAGACTTCTAGCATTGAGTAGCATCACCCTCAGTTTTTGCTTGCCTGTTCCTGTTATGGTGGTGAATTTGTCATTTGAACCTTGCCTAAAAAAGGCACTATAGGAGCGGCAAGAACCTTAGCCAGTATCCGGAATCCCAGGGGTGACAGGTGCAGTCCATTTCTGGCAAAGCATCATGGTCTGTCAACCATGTCATCCCAGGCAGACAGATACTGGATTCCTTTAGAATGGCACCAGAAGCTTAGCCAATTGTTGAAGTCAATAATTTTGTCCTTGTACTACGGCATCATTCTGGGTGATGGCAGAATGCTACTGAGGGCTAGGGTCATACCTGCCTGAACTACGAGATCGGAGAGCTCTTCCATGTCTCTTTTCCTGTAGTCCAGGGAAGTACATCTCAGGTCATTCACACCAACATGGACAATGACAGAGTCATATCTGTACTTGTTGTGGAGTGACTTGACTGCGTGGGTTATGTGGCGGATCCTGGCAGCTGACAGTAACCTTCTCCTTGTTTAGCCTGGTGAGTGGGACATCAGTGTGCCTGACTATAGAGTCACCTATGACTAGTGTGTTGGGTTCTTTGTTTTGCCTTATTGGCTGTGGTTGAGTGGCACACTGAGTCTGCGGGCTATGTGTCATTTGGTTTGTGTTGAGGGGTGGAGGTTGCTTGCATTTCTGCTTTGGAGGTCTCTGTTGCTTGAGCAGATTATTACTGAGAGCCTCCGTGAATGTTTTTGTGTTTCTATGTGTGGATTTTGGTGGTGTAGATATAGTGAGACTATGTGATGAGTGTGGTGTGGTACAAGTGTTTACCTTCTCCTCTTGACTATCAAGCTCAGTCTTGATTGGAGAGAGCTTTACCTCCAGTTTGGCTAGATAAATGCATCTCTCACAGGTTGTAGTGTTGGGTGGTAGGAGGAGGGGGTTGTCTGTGTACATGAGGCAATTTCTACATTACCCCAAGATGCCCAGATTCATCAGATGGACAGGAGAGAACACTGGGAGCTGACCCTTGGACATGCCTGAATAAAAAAATATTTTCCTCTAGATAAGTGAGGAAAGTGAGTACAAGAGCTGTTTTTCTCTAAGCAGGTGTGGAAAGTAAGTAACAAAACTGTTTTCCTCTAGGTAACGAGGAAGGTTGAGTGCTGTAGTAATTAATAGGTTATTTAGTGCTTACAAGTTCTGAACAAGTGCTGATCACAAATAAGCAAATTCAAGTGGTAAAACTAAGAATCTGTATCTGGACTAAACTAGTTACAGGAAAGAGGGGAAACAAGTGCAAATGCAGGCTTTTAAATCAGAAAGTTGAGAGAGATGGAAAAACTGCCCAAATGGCCAATAACTACAATTTCAGGGCCAGAACCACTCCTAATGTGATAGATAGGTTACCTAGTGCTTACCACTCCCACTGATAAGCTAGAAGGCTTCCCTCCGACACAGAAAGCTTGGGGGGGGGGGGCTCAGAAGCTTACATACAGTCCTGGATACAGCAAATCTGAATCTGGACTACACTAGTTACAGGATATATATATATATATATATATATATATATATATATATATATATATATATATATATATACATACATACAGAAAAGTAGCTAAAACAGCAGTAAAAACAATTCAAATGCAGTGCAAGCTGGCACACTTGAATATGTAGCAATGTTAGACCAAACAGTTTAAAAAATGCAATTAAATTAAAAAATGACTAAAAAGAAGTGCAGAAGGAGTCTATTAGGTAGAATGAGGTAAAGAAATGCGACTGGGGGGAGTGTCCCAGATCAAATCTACAGTGGGGGTGGGCAACTGCAAAAGCCTCCAAATTTAAACAACAACACAGGAATATGGAGGGTGGGTATGGGAAAACCAACACCTTCAGCAGAGATCTGAAAAACTATACAGTGAAGCAAAAATAACAGTGCACAAATCTGAAGTCAGCCAGCAATGATATAAAATTAGTCAAGCAGCAATTACCTGTACACAACTCTGAAGTGCCAGAAAAATATACTCAGCTCTGTATATCTCCAGATAGTTTGAAGAGCACTCTGTCAGGACACAGGAAGGCTCCAGCAATGATATACTGCAACTTATCTTCACTTTCCTGCTCTAACCTTGCACCATAACTCTAGTTCTCTGTATTCTATATGCCATACCTTAGCATATGCTGTATATTATACCTTAGCCCACTCACGCTGCAACCTTTACACACATCCTCCTGCCTCACCTAATACACTCTGTCTTTAGATATCAACCCATTTGTCTGGATTAATGTTTCTTAGGAGACTGTTGCCTTTGCAATTGCATACTATGACTAATAATAATGTGATTTGTTTCTCAACATATTTTGTCTGCAAAAAGTGTATATTCTGTCTATTACCAATATAAGTATCTTTGCCTATGCAAATTACTTCTATTGTTATTACTGCTTGCTTCTTTCTCCTTGTGTTATGTTGTCTTTATATTATTAAATGGTCAAGGTCTTGAAAAGGGTATACTGACCAACAGGCTTACCAGATTAATAAATGTATAAATAAGCAAATGATTGTATGAATGAATGAATGAATGAATGAATAAATAAATCAATAAAATCAATAAGTGACAAGGCAGGTACTGTGTCTAAAGATACAGAAACCATATTTCTGGTTTCTGTGGAAATAAATCCTTCTTGTCTTGAATTGCAGACATGGATTAGTTCCTAGATCCAGCAGTTTAGTCAAATGTTTTCTGGGGTTTTTTTTGTACACCTGTATATCAGAACTAAACAGATTTTGTACTACATATGATTTAAGAAACTGTGGATCCAATTACAATACCTCAGGCTGATGTTTTAACACCAAACAGATCTGGAGGTTGGTCTAGTTTGATCTTTACTCTTTCCATTTTTTACAAAAGCTAAAAAAAAAACCTTGGATGTTCTTTTATAATAAAACTTCTGTTTGCATTTTTTGTCCTACAGTAACTCAAAAGCAGTCTGGTAGCAATAGAAAAGACGGTGCATGCAACTTTGACTTACCTATTAACACCATTATGGAGACAGACAGACTGCCTGCAGTGGCATATTTTTGCCTGAAAATAAACAAATATCAAGCAGAAGAATCAAAGTGTCTGTATTTCTTGAATAAATGTTTCACTTTTTGTATAATTTGTTACACTTGCCCATTACCTAGGAGTTAAGGTAATGCATTCAAACTATCATTGATTGGCTACCTGAATCATTTACTCAGGAAGTTGATGTCTAACTAGAAATTGATTTAACACTAACAACAGTACTTATATTGTCACATAACTACACAACTTCTGGGAATGTTGATCTGTAGTTTAGACACAAGAAATAATAGGATACTTTTGTAGTATGACAGGGCACCTCCCACTTTCATCAAAAGGAGATATGGAATATAATGTGGTAATATCACTTCTTTCTGATTTGGGTTTCTGAATGTACTACTTTTTTTACAATTCTGAACAATTTGTTCTATTCATTCAGAAACAGTAAGTCAATATATGATACCACAATCCTCTTCTTTACACCTGTATGTCCACATGCAAATAAAAGATTTTTACTTCGCATATTTTCACACAGGTTGCTCGGAATAATGACTCTGTTTCCCATAAGTAATAAACCCTGAATACAAAAAAATCACCTCTATAAGGAAACCCAGGCTAAATGAAAGGAAACCATGACTTAGCATTATCTTATCATTCTTGGTTTAAGGTCTTTTAACTTCTTAACATACACAAGCACCTAAGAAATAATACACACAAGTTCTGGAGCTTTCCCAAATCTTCCAAACACTACTACAGATATGCGCATAAATGTGACTGGATTGTATTGCACTTTCAGATCACATGTTTGAAAAACATCCTTAAACATCCTGCAGTTTACATACCTCTCAACTGTCCAGATTTTTGCAGAATGTCCAGAGTTTTGCTTCATATATGTGGTCTTTTCCTCATAAAATGTGTGGTTTTCTGACAAATTATTGAGGTTTGAAGTCACTAAATAATAGTAAATAATAACAGATATTTGACTTTCTGATTCCATATCCTTTGTAAAATACATAATAATTCAAAACATGTTATTCTTGCAACTTTCTAAGTTTATAGGAGCAATTTTTAAAATTTCTCCCTATTTTTGGGCCTTTGTCACCCATTGTTTCCAGTTTTGCCCAGATTTCTTGAACTGAGAGTTTGAGAGGTATGCGCAGGTGCCTTTTGTTAAGATTTCTCCACTGTGCTCTGGCAAAGTTTATGATCTGATTTTACTGATACTGTTTTAACAAAGATATAGCCATGAGACTTTTGATGACCAATAAACATGGCTAACATGTCTTTTTATTAATTAAGCATAATATGTTTGAACATCAGTCAGAGCTCTTTATCTATATGCCATTGATTTACACTCCTAAAATAACACTGCACCAAGCCCTTGTTTGGAATTATCTATCTGAAGAGTGGAAGACTATAACATACTGTAAAATGTAAATGCATATGATGTAGTGACCTGATGGTTAAGCATTTTAAGGTTTTCCTCTTGCTCCATTGATCAAACCCTTGCTACATAATAATCTTGCAGCTTATGAAATGGTACTGTTATATCTGTCAAACTTGAAATGAAGCTGTAACACTGTGCCAAGTCTAAGAAATGCATATGAGATGACTTTTGATTATACTTTTTCGTATTTACAAGTGCTTTAGTTTTAAAACCTTTCTGAAGTCAGAAAATGTCACATATACTTAAATGAAATTGTACAGATTTGGCATTTACTTTTGATCTGCTTTAAAATACCTTACCTCATTTTGTGTACAGCTTCATTAAATGAAGGTCATGTTCCTGCCTGCCTCCTCCCCAGACCAGCATATCATCAATTATGCTGACTATGCCATCTGGCTCTTCAACTATCTCTGCTGTAGTTTTCTGCTACACTTCTGAAGTAAAAAAAAAAAAAAACTCTAACCAAATGGATGTTTTAAAAATCTGTATCTACCAAGAGGTTTATTAAATCTGAATGGCTTGGAAGTAGCATCATTTAGTTTAATTTGTTGGAACCTTTAGTAACTATCACGTAGGAAACAGAAATCAGCAGTATTGTAGCTACTTCTTCATGTCCCTCAAGTGAAGACATTTCTCTTTGATTCTCCTATTTAAATGATAAGGATCTAGATATATCTGTAGTCTTTCTTGCTTTATGGCTGTCACCATATTATTCACCAATTTATTTGGTTCACTTTGCTTAACCATGACTCTCACTGCTTCCACATAATTTAGTTTTTGCTGATTTCTAGCTAAGAGTGGAGTTGGAGCTCTTCTTATACCAACAGCCAATGGTAACATTCACCTTGCAGACAGCCCAGGCCTTGAAACAAATCAGAATATTTCTGCAAAATGTCATCAGTGTTGTGCATGTTTATTTAATTTATTTATTTGCTTTTGATTAGAAGAAAGCCCAAATGGCCAAAGGCCCTTTTGAGAGGAGACTAGGAGAAAATCTCTGTATTAAATATATTTCCATAGACAATTAGCATGAGCTAACAATAAAATATACTACACAATATTGAAGTATATATAATTTAATTAGTAATCACTATGTTGAGTACACTATAAAGTATTTACAGCACACTAAAGAATATTCTGTATTCGTTTATAGTTTATATATAAACACACTAAAATTTTAGCACTCAACAGTTGAGGCAGATGTGTATTTTTCCAATTATTCACTTGAGATCTGTAAAAAGGAGATAAACTCTAAGAATGTTATGATACTTTTTTGACTTGGCTGCATAAATAAGTATAGTGTTAGTACAAGAGTGGAACTGATTTGTTGATTGCTATGATTTCAAAGGGATTTTAAAATATAATTGGGGTAAAATCAGAATGTAGAAGGGGCTTCATAATGGCGATGTTACAAGTGCAAAACAATTTAATTGGTAGGCATGTTTTCAATGAGATTTGAAATTGTAGTTGAGATGAGATATGTCTAACATTTCATGGGATAGAGTTTCAAATGTATGCAGGGTATGAGCAGGAAAAATTATTAGTTTTGGATTTTTTAGTAAGGACTAAGTGTCATTTCAGTGCACACATTTCTCATTAGGGTGACTCCCAGTTTAATAACTTTCTGGTATGTCATATATTACAAAGCACTCACATTTTTTCATATAGGGATTTTTTTGCTTCTGAATTTTCAAAAAAGTTTTATTTATAATTCTTTCATTGCACAAGCTACTGTTATTATTGATAGTAATCTGTTTCATTACACTGATACTGTGTGCTGGAGTATGTGATATTGGAACTGAGTCTGTTCTGCACAAATGTGTGAGTCATACCTCTCTACTGTCCCTGATTTTGACTAAAGTTTAGCTCTGTAACCTCATAATCCCTCCTAAAACTACTGACATTTGAAGAAAAGATGGTGAATTATATTTAATAAATTATGACAAGAATTAGTGTTATATATTTCCTTTACATTAGACAATATATGTTAACTCACATTTTCTTATTCTGTCAACATCTCAAATTAACAGTACTAATACTTTAAAAGTGTCCCCTGATTCGCATCGATAATTTCTAGATTTTCCCTGATTCTATTGAGATTTGTACCTGATTTGGTTGAGAGGTATGGTGTGAGTTGCCTTTCTGGCTATACTTCATAATAATATGCATATTCTGACTTTGTGCTATTTCAGTATTATTTACTGCTCTAAATTTTTTCCTCTTACTTTGGTTCTATTGCAGACATTACTGACTAAAAATGCAATCTACAACTGTATAGCACAAATTTATCTAATTATACCATGTGCTTCACAAGCATTGTAACTTAGATTGGTTGCTTTAATTGACCTGCAAAGACATTGCTAAAAACAATAATTAGGATTTCTTACACTTGTACTTACAATCCAGCAAAATTTGTTCCTCAGATCTCAGACTTCAGTTTATGCCCTGAGTATCTCAAAAATTTTTACATATTTATGGATTTGTGTATTTTATTAAGATTCAATGTCTCAAATGGAGACTCGGATAGTATATTACATTTATCTCTAGTATCAAGCTTAAATACAACAATGAAGCCTTTAATGATCAGATTTTCTGAACAGCATTTATCAATGGCCTTAAAGCCATTTCCTTCGACTCAGTTTCCTATGGACTGCTGCAGGGTGATCTATGCCTGGCTTACAAGGCATCCACAAACCCCACACTTATGAATTTTCTACATATTCATAAGTCAAAGAGTACCAGAAATACAAAGTCTAGGGACCTGAATTTTGTCTGTGACTTAAACAGAACATGCTGGAGAGATAGATTTGTATCCCAGAAGCCTGTCCTTCTATTGGACAAGCTTCGCATGCATATGATGCTGAGATTGTCTATTGCCCAGTTTAAGTGGAACCTAGACCAGTGGATTGGGAATAGGAAATTTACACTGGGCCTGGGACCATTTTCCTTATAGGCAGAGGTACCTTATAAAGCCTGACTTATTCAGATACAGGGCATCATTATTCTTTTGGGAAAACCTGGTTAGGAATATAATGGCCCCCAAGGTCATTAGCCTAGTAACAATCTATGAATCTATGAATTGTACTGTTTATAGCTTGTACTGAATTTGCTTCATCATTACTCTTGCAAATAAAAGTTTTATAGTGGTCTACAACATACATTATGTTTAATGCATGCAATTCATTTTGCCTGCAAACATTTCCAGTTTGTTTCCTTGTTTTATTTGTTTGCCTCTACTACATTCACATCTTTCTACAACAGTTTATTTAAATTATTAGAGATCTGTAAAATGGTTATGACTCCACAAAGCCTGCAGACTTTATTGGATATGTTGCAGTATGCTTTCCCATACCTATTGCCATACTGCTAGGTTTGAGTCTGGTTTCTTCTTGCTCATTTATTATCTATTATTTTCTTGCATATCACATGGCCACCATCATTTTCTGTTTTATTTTTAAAATGTTAGTACTTCTAAAGTTTGTTTTCCTTCATTTCATACTCACAGCCCTTATTTTGTATACTTCCGTCTCTATGATCCTCTGTTTAAGCTCAATATTCCAAAGTTCTTTTACTCTACAGGTCAGTCAGTTTTTACATTGTTTACCTGTTCTCCTTAATAATCTGCCTCTGATATTATCATTTTAATTCCACACACAGATCTATCTCTCATTAGAGAATAACAAAGAGAATGAGCAAAATGTGCATCTTTACCCAAATTGGAGAACAGACATTCTCCAGCAAGGTGTTGATGCCCAGTAAAAAAAAAAAAACACAAGTTCTCCACTTCATGGCAGCATTTTAAGATGCAGAAAGTAAAACAAACATATAAAAAGTATACAGAGAAAAAAATACAAATACAAAACAATTTAACAGATAGCCCATTATCTAAGCACTATAATGCCCTTGACAATGGGCATTGTTAGGGAATTCATGTCTATAGCATCAGGCCTCACAATACCCCTAGGCATACAGTAATGCTGTAATACCTCCCACTCTGTGGTGCATTATTGCTTGCATATTGCATGCTGCTCTGGAAGCAATGCAATGAGCATGACATTAGGCTTCTGGAAGTAGTCCAGAGGAAATACACAAAAAAATATGCATTGGCAAAAGGGGAAAGAATAATACTAGAAAATAGAAGCACTAAGCCAACTCGCACTTAAGACCAGTTACTGCAGGTGACAAAATATAAGGATATACAAGCTCAGGGAAATATAAAAGGACTACCTAACCAGGAAGGACAGAGTAATGTGCAGGAGGTACAAGCAGCAGATTGTGGGGACTAACTACTTTTTTGATCTATGAAAGCATTTCATGGAAAAGGTTGCAGACCCATAGAATGGGCTACTACATTGACTGGTGATAAGGGAATCCACTAAGGCATTTAAAAGCGTGGAGCATGTGGAGTAGTGGTGATGTGAAAGATTATGATGGAGGAGGGTAGAATGTTCAATGCACTTAAATGGAAGACTAAACAGGTTTATTGTCTCCTTCTGCCATCAAGAAAATATAATGCAGTATGCTCTATTATAGCCTTTATGGTCTTGGCTACCAGACCACAAGTGTCTGGTACACAAGTTTGTTCTCCACTCCAATACTATTTTAGTGAAATGCCACTGCATTTAACAGAGTAATCAGCAGACATTCAGAATCTTATGATTGTTTGCTGATACAGCACCCAGCAACATCTGAACAGCCTCAGAGACAACATAACCTCTGCCCACACATTGTCCACATGTGGTTGATACCCAACTCCTATAATGTGGTTGCTGTCAGTCTTTGTTACACTCTGCCTCCTTCAGTATAGGTACTGTCACAATGATGAATGCTACTACATCAAAAAGCAGCAGATCCACTTTGAGGGAGAGTGTCACCGACTGCAGGCAAAAACAGAGGCACGTGGGCATTTCTCTCCCTCTCTCTCAGATACTGTGAACCACGATTTGGGACACCCAATATATTTTGTAGGTGGTATGATAACAATCTTCAGTTTCAAGATGATGAATCACATATATTGGCATCACAGCACTGCACTTAGAGGTTTTGTTTTGCAATGTGTTCAGGTCGTGTACTTGTGTGACCATATATAATGAAGCATGATATATGCACATATGAGACATTAATCATATGTCATGATGAAGGACCAACAGGTATGGATGGCTGGGATCTGTGACTCTGTTAACCAATGTCCACCAAATAAAAGTAAGCATTATTTACTGGAGCAGATCAAAACTTATGTAATCTTTACTGATGGTAGTAAGAGTTATGCGAGTTGTAATGCTGCTCTCACTTCTTAAAAGAACTAACAGGCAAAGGCTGGTCTGTACAGACATTTTAATACAAAATTATTATGATCTCTGTGTTGAGAACTAATGATTGTGGGTAGCTGGAGACGGTGACACTGATGCAAAATATGTAACAAACATAATGTGTCTAATTCTCCAGTTCATATTTTAGTCTAAACAAATTATTCAGCCATTCTATGGGATACCTAAGCTATGGGTATATAAGGGGAATATGCTCAAACTGTTGAGCAGAATCTGACAGCTATAGCATGGGCTATGTAGTACGGCTCCTGTATCATTTGTTGATTGTAAATTGGATGAAGTTTCAACTTTTTGAGTGCAATTGCAGAATTTCCTACTCATCAGCTTTTACTTTTTATAGGAAAGAACTGCCAACAAGATTTTTATTTTTGTCCCATTAGTGATTCAAATTTTTGTTTTTGGTGGAGGGTGGGCCATTTCATTTTCTTCTCTGATCACATGTGGGGTAGAGGGAACACTTACCCTCTAGCAAAAAATGTTTTAGTTGCTTCATTTAACTGGTTGATGCTTTGACCATTTTATTTTGTCTGTCTGAAACTTTGGGTATTTTCTGGACAAGAATTGATGGACCCATATGGTACCATAGATATAATGTCATTCTATAAAAGAAATCTGATGCCTAAGTGTCATACTAAGAAATATTGTTGGTTAGCTTTGTTAGCAGGGCTATGCAATATGCAGCCTGTAGGTGCATTCTACATACACTTATAATAAAGTTGATATCAGTGATAGACACTGAAGGTTTCCATTTCGAGACAGCATTGATATCCCTGAGCAGCTCCTGAGAGGGCAGGAATGGCCTATATCTCATGGCAGCCTGTTTTTATAGAAAATCATTAACTTGACTATTGTACACCACAGTATGAATACAGCACTGTCTAGATACTGTTTCTTTTTGAGCGTTGTCATACAACTAGGCCATGTCTTACATGCTGGGCTAGAGCAACTATTTTTATGAATCAAACATATTGAGAGTGGCATACCTCTCAACCTCTTAGAGCAAGAAATCTAAACAAGACCTAAAATAATGGGGGACAAAGGCCCAAAAATATAGACAGATTTTAAATATTGTTCTTATAAACTTAGAAAGTTATTAGAATAACACAGTTTACATAAGCATGCATTTTCTGAAGGATATGAAGTTGGAAACTCAAGTGAATGTCATTATTTAGTGACTTCAGTCTTCAGTGATTTGCAAGACGACCACAAATTTTATGAGGAAAAGACCAAAAATATGAGGAAAAAATCTGGACATTCTGCAAAAATGTGGAGAGTTGAAAGGTATGGGTAGTTCCAATGAGCAACTTACAAAAGCTTTTCAAAATTACATTAAAGCTTAGTAGCTTCTTATTTACATGTATAGCTTAATGACGAACAGGGGGAAGGACAGTGGTGATGCGGCCTTCCCAGCCAAACTGTAAAGTCTTTTTCAATTCTCCAGTTGATCTGTCAGTCTTGAATGACTGGGCTTTATTGAGTTTTCCTTTATGAAAGTAACCTGTACTCATAAGCAAAAGGACTGTTCCTTGGTTTACAATCAAAATGTCGAAATTCAGTTACACGACAGGCTCCTCCTCGAACATGGTAGGAGCGACAGTTGGAATGTCGACGTTCATGTGTACATCCATTAAGAAGGATGTACACAAGGCAGGGACGCAAAGCATGGTTGGAAATGGCAGCTGCCAACATTAATATTGACAGAACATTATTTATCTTGCTGTGTCGACCTTAGGACCTGCTTAATATTTATAAGTTGAGGATATGCGTCACAGAAACCACCGTTCGTGGTTGTAAGTTTTGAGCATTTGATAGTAAACTCTGTTCCTTAGCTGCATTCTTATGGCATGAAGTGAGAATGTGGGTAAAGATATGCATAACTGCTTGATGTGATGCAGAACAGGTGTAATTCAGCTATGATTCATATGCTGCTAGTAACCAATCATAGCTTCTAGTTTGCTGCTCAAGCTGCTTGCTGTAACTAAGCAATTTATTAACAACACACACTTCTCCTTCCTTTCTTCTCTTCACTGCAGATGGTATCACCCATGATGACACTATCCATTCAGAACATGCTTTCCATACAGTTGCTTGTGGTAGTGGTGGTGATGGTGGTGGTGAGATACTGATCTCCATGCCTGCTTCTAGTACTGAATAGTGAAACCTGATTGATTGAGTCACACTTCTTCAATTATAAATCATCAAATGCTGTCCATTATATACAAGATAATGGGACAGCTCAAAACAATTTCTTTGGGAGGGCAAATCTCCATACTCCCCAAAATTCACATCCAATCTCTTCTCACATCCCAAATGTATATATCTTAACTTTGTGGAAACACTACATGGCTCTAGAGCACTGAGGAAGATAGGAATTCCCAAAAAAGAATATATAGCAGTCTAAAGGAATCACTTGTTTTACTCTAGCATGAGCAAATAAGTGCTGTTTGAGTTACTGTGCATCCCCGACACACATTAAGCCCCAGATCTTGCTGGAGGAAAGGTGTGCTGCTGTGAACAAGAGGGTTCCTGCAGCCATAATACTGCAATCACAGCTGTCTGGGAACTCACTGAGTCCATCCAAATGTGGCAACTCACCTGATATGGGCTTTTAAAAATAGATAACTATGAAATCTGGTTTCATTGACTGAGGCTACCACAGCTCTTTTGTAAATGCCCTCACCCTGGAGGCAGAATTTTGCTGCCACTGAAGGGATCTCACCCCATCTCTTCCAGTCTGCTGCTATGCTATCATACCATTTATCACCCTCTATCATTCCTTTTCTCACCCTCATGTGTAAATCCATGTGTAAGTTCATGCTAACTGCATTACTATGTTCGCTGTACATTATTATACTGGCCTAGAATGCCATACCTCTTCCTATGCACCTCTGGAATCTATGCTTCATAACACTGCATCTCTGCACATCACCATACTTGTTTGCCATTCCGCTGTGCTTATCTCCAAAAGTAAAAAAAAATACCATACATCCACAAGCAAAATAGACTACATCTAATGTCCCTCTTACCGTGCATAAGACTTCCCCTCATGATCCTCATGTGCCCATCACTTGCTTGCTGGGTGTTACTCTTTCATACACTTTCCTATCTTTCCCTAGTATTAAGTTTTGTGCATCATTGATTTGTTATGGGTTGTGGTGGTGAAGTAGTTACTACCAGTTTTATAACAAATAAGGGTGACATAGACTTGTTTGTTTTTTTATAACTGTTTTATGTACCACCAATGCATGTATGTAGCACTGTAACATTCGTGGGTGTACCACATAACAGATGAAAAAATATTTCAAGTGCATGCATTTCTGTTTGACTGCTATGCCACTGAAAGCATTGCACTGTACATATGTCAATCAGTAAAGGTAATGTGTCTTCAGGAAAACACTGGACATTGCATACACCCACAATTTGTGGCTATATTACATTTTTATTGTACAGCTTGTGGATGTGGAGCTTTACAGTCCTAATATCCATGCATTCACTTTCAAAAGGTCTGTGAATGCAGTGTTGAATGAAATACTTGACTGAGTTTTGAAAAGATGGAAATGCTAAAAATCAGTATGGTACCTTCTCCTTTACTGTAGTATTTCGGTAGGAAGAAAACATTGGCTCAGGAGCCAGAGAATGACCTTGGCACTGTCGCAGCTGATAAAGACTTGTTTTGCATAGCATACTGTGTTCTAGAAATGGCAGAAGTAATATCAGCAGGCCTAAGCATTTTGTTATGTGAACCATTTTCAAAAGATAGCCCTATAATTTATCATCGGTAGCTACCAGGGTTTATTTAGGCCTGTATACATGCATACTAGTTAATTTATTTAACTTGAGTGTGTATTTTGTAATACAATGCAAATAAAAAAACAGCTGTTTTGTCACATAGTATAGGAAACCCTCTTAGGATGTTTCCTGTCAGACTTTCAGATTACCAGCTTCATAATTTCCATTGCTAATGACTGGATATGGCCCATAGACTTGTTTTTCAGAGTATAGAGGACATAGGTTTAAATATTTCTCTGCAGATGAACAGTATATATGGAAACATCAAGGTAAACACTTAGAATGTTATTATATTTTTTTCATTCTTTGCCCTGACTGTCAGTCGGTCATCAGCCCTTTCCCAACTTGTTTGCCCATTTGTACTCTATCAATGAGGCAAAGATCACTTGAGAGGGGCTATCATTCAAAATTCACAGATTTTATGAGGAACAGACCAAAAACATGATGCTATAATATAGACAGTTGACAAGTATGTGTGGAGATGAAATAATATTACGTATCCATCAGATAGTTTGGCTATAGCTCCTGGGCGGGGGTTGGGGTAGGCTGGATAAAAGCGTCTGATCTTCTTGTCATTTGCTCAGTTTAAACAGTCAGTGTCTGGCTTGGAAGGACTAGTGGGCATCTCCGAGATGTAAGATGGACTACTTAACTGGACACCTCATATGCACAGTCAGAGAGAGTATAATTGCTGTAGCTGTCTTCTGTGGAGGAAAATAACTGACTGTCTGCTGCTCATACCTCTCAACCTCTTGGCGCAATAAATCTGGACAAAGCCTGACATAATGGGGAGACAAAGGCCCCAAAACAAGTACAGATTTTAAATATTGCTCTTATAAACTTAGAAAGTTGCTAGAATAACAGGATTTATCTTAGCATGCATTTTCTGAATGACATGAAATGTGAAATTATAATGCATGTCATCATTTAGTGAGTTTAATCTTTAGATCATCCTAGTGATTTATCAAAAAACACAATTTTTATGAAGAACAGACCAAAAATAAGAGGAACAAATCTGGACATTTTCTGGAAATCTGTACAGTTGAGAGGTATGCTGCTGCTATTTGCTTATTATTTTGTTTTCAGTACTAATGTAATTATTTGTGGAGCAATGTACTATAGTTTAATGTGTGGCAACTGTTTGAAACAAATGTACAAAACATTGCACGTTCATGTTCTTTTATTCTGATCAGACATCTGAATTTTACCTAGAAGAGACTATAACATCTTGGTGGGGGTTGTCTGAATGAAGGCAATTGACCATATTGCCACACGTTCAATTTAATAGTCATCTGTCAAAAAAGAGAGATAAAAATGACTCAGCTTAATTTAGTTATTACAGGGTAGTCTTGGTTAGTCAGGATGTGTGATAGGATGCTGGAAAAAGCAAAGTTGAAGAGTAAGGCTATTTTTTTTTTATCATAGTTTTTGTTCAAGCAATCTGGATGAAAAGGTTGTTTAAAAACTCAAAAATTCATGTCACATAGAAATCTTATAGTTTCTGGAGGCCTTGCAGCTCCTAGACTTCCTGCTCAGTACAGTTATTTCAGTATACTCTTGGTTAGTTAGGATATGCTGAAAAGATGGAGGAAAATTAAAAACAAGGTTGAACAGGAAGACTAAAATGTTTTCTTTCTTTGGTCGTGGTTTTGTTCAGGCAATCACTAGATGATAAGAGTTATTTAAAAAAAAACTCTAAAATGCATATCATTGCCTCTAGAACCCCCATGGATTCTGGGGCTTTGTGGTCTCCTGACACCCAGCTAAATGCAGTTGTTTACTCCATAGTTATCAGACTACAGTCTTGCTTATCCTGTAACCTTTTTGCCTAGGGTACCAGTTACCAAAGGCCGGGGGGGGGGGGGGCACCATGTAACCTTTTTGCCTAGGGTACCAGTTTACCAAAGGCCAGTCTTGCACACACACGCACATACACCACACGCAGAATTCCAAGGAAAGGTTTGTAGAATTATTCAGTTTTTCGCTGCTTTAATAATGGTAGTATTTCCACCATCCTAGCTATAGCTATGAACCCCTTAATCTAGGGTACCAGTTTACCAAAGGCCAGTCTTGCACATACACGCACATACACCACACACAGAATTCCAAGGAAAGGTTTGTAGAATTATTCAGTTTTCTGCTGCTTTAGTAATGGTAGTATTTCCACCATCCTAGCTATAGCTATGAACCAGCACACCAGTTACCTATGAACCCCTTAATCTAGGGTACCAGTTTACCAAAGGCCAGTCTTGTACACACATGCACATACACCACACAAAGAATTCCAAGGAAAGGTTTGTAGAATTATTCAGTTTTCCACTGCTTTAATAATGGTAGTATTTCCACCATCCTAGCTATAACTATGAACCAGCATAGCAGTTACCTAAGAACCCCTTAATCTATAGCCATATAAAATAATAAACTCAAAATGATAATGTGCAGAGCTATCTGGCCATTTGGTGGGGGATACAAATAACTTAATAACCTACTGTGCTAAATAGTACGGTCTCCTCAGGTCATAAATAATACATAAATAAATTCCAGTCACAAGATCTTAAAAGTGAGCACAATAAAAGCATTCCTTAAACAGTATGAAAGTCAAGATAGTGCTAATACAAATTAAAAATGGCTTTGCATTATGAATAAGGAAACTTGATCAGTTACATAGATTGCTTAACGAGAACTTCTAAGACTGTTAAATGTACTGGTTGCCTGTAAATGAAAGAATACTGATGCATAACTGTTAACTTACTAGAATACTTAACAAGATAGGTTGCAGATATCACTTACATAGATCGGGACAACAAAATCTTTCAAGCAAAACATTACTTTCTACACTGGTTTGACTCAAAATAATGCATTCTTTATTTTAATTTATTTAGAGCTATTTGATGACTTGGTAAGTGGGCTGATTGAAATCCTTTTCAGTCATGGTCCGATCTCTGTATAGTGTACACCATCTAGAAATGCAACAATTCAGTACGCATTAAGACTGACAGAATACAGTCTGTGAAGATTTATACAAATCTAGCATCTACAAAAATGGACAAACAGTTCTCCACACTCCATTTAATTTAATATCCTCATTCCAAAGTCATTGCACTTCAGAGAAGAAATCATCAGGAAAAATAATACGCTCATGAGGAAAACACATCAACTCTCTGCTGACAAAACAAACAGGAATGAGTAGTAATGACCCTGATCAAAAAAAGCTTAAACAATCATGGCAAGATCACTGTAGTATCAAGCACTGCAAGACACCTATGAAATGTGGGAAAGTATTAACTGTTCATCTGATCTGTATGGGCTTCAGAACTCATTATACATATATGATGTCATGATGCTGAAGGTAGGCCAAGAGTATAAATCATGTACATGACATATTTATGTAACTATTTAAGTGATGCCATGCCATCAGATCTTGCACTGTCTGTATTGTACCTCTCAATTGTACAGATTTTTGTAGCATGTCCAGATTTTTGGCCTGTTACTCATAAAATTGTGTCTTTGAAGACTGAAGTCATAAAATTATGACAGAGATTTATGATTCAGACTTTATACCCTTTAGAAAATTCATGCTAATGGAAAACCTGTTATTCTATCAACTTTTCTAAGTTTGTAAGAGCAGTATTTAAGAATTGTCCCAATTTGGGGGCCTTTGCCACCCATTATTCATGACTTTATCCAGATTTCTTGTTCTAAGAAGTTGAGAGCTATGATTGTGGTTCTCATTGTATGCAGCCCAGAGAGCTGCAGTTAAAACACTATTTTGGAGATGACAGCCATGAAAGACCCTTGCCGACAACATTGCCACGAGCACATGATACACTGCGGAATGCTAGGTACTCTTTACTTTATAGCTAAATTGTTTCAGACTAGGCACTGCATGGTGATAAAATCAGCATTAACTTATAGGGCAAAGCATATGTTAAAACAGGAATTCAGAATTTATTATTTGCACTTGAAAAAAATAATTAAAGAGGTGGGTCTTGGGGACTTTCTAAAAGAGGCCATGGCATCACATTCCCAAATCTGAGGTAGTAGTAAATTCTGCAGGATGGGTACATGGTAGGTGAAGAAAGCCTAAAAGAGGTCTCAAAACTTTACTCAGAGAATCCTCAGCTGTCTGTCTGTCTGTCTGTACCGGTCAAAGTTGTGCATCATCACATACTGAAGTACTGCAAGTTTCCACACTGTGTTGGTGTTGTTGGATATATTATTGTCACTAGTGGACATTTTGTGGGCATAAATGTATTTCATACATTTATAAGTACAACAAGACACTGCAGAGGTACCAGGAATGACTAGGAAGCATACAAAAAATGTATTGCTCAACAGTGAAACAATACAAACACATAAATGCATTAACTTTCTCACTGCATTTTCCCCCTATCCATAAGACTTCCTCAGGTAATGAATCAGCCATACCCAGGAGTTTAAATAGCCATGACAATCATTAGTTCAACTGAATAATTGAGCTTTTAAACACAACTGGGTATTAAAAAGACATATACAATAGTTTCAAAATATAAAACCAGCAACAATATAAAACAGTACAAGTCCTTATCCTAACCTTCTATTAAACCAGTCTATTAAATTCAACAATATAATTGCATATTTTAATATCATAAAGCTTAAAAATGAATGCAATTTCATTAATGTAATGTACATCTTTTATCTGATATATTTTTGAGTATATTATGTTTTTATAACAGCTCTCATTGATAGACTCCCCTTTGCTACATTTTTTATATTTTTATGGTTTAGTTACACCTGGTCTCCAAAGGATTTGTATTCTGATTTTAGGTTTAATCAAATTTTCTGACTATGGTGTTAATCCCTCTTCAGTGTTATTTAGAAATGAAATTTGCATCTTTGGGCACTAGATGGCCTTGTTTGTTGGTTTTCAACATAGGGTTGTGATATGCATTCTAATGTTCTCACTAAGGTTATTTTTTCCATCATGTCCAAACACAATTTTTAATATTTATATCTATATAATTCCAAGTTTTATATATTTAGTCTAAGATGTTCTGAGACTGAGATGTTATGATTGATTATTTTTATTTTATTAATGGTGTTAATTTTTACATTATTGAAATTGCATTTGTTTTTAAGCTTTATGATGTTAAAACATGTAATTATGTTGTTGGATGTAATAGATTGGTTTAATAGAATGTTAGGGTAGAAACTTGTACTGTTTTATATTGTTTTTGGTTTTGTATTTTGAAACCATTGTATATGTCTTTTTAATACCCAGTTGTGTTTAATAGTTTATTCTTCAATTGAAGTAATGATTGTCATCACTATTTAAACTTCTGGGTATGGTTGATTTATTACCTGAGGAAGTCTTATGGATAGTACAAAAACAGAGAGAAAGTTAATGCGTTTATGTGTTTGCAGTGTTTCAGTGTCAATAAATATATATTTTTTGCATGCTTCCTAGTGATTCCTGTTACCTCTGCAGGGTCACATTGTACTTATTGGTTACTACACACCCTTGATTGTAGTGTTGTTGAACACTGAATTTCCTTTTCTATTGTTTGTTTCTTACATTTATGCTACAACTTGAGCTGCATACTTTAGCAAAAGATGTTCATTTTTATTCAGCTTTTGGTTTCTTCTTTTTAGTTTGGTATAGGATCAGTTAGTGCTAATTCACTCTTTTTGCTGATGCAAAATATACTACAATCAACATCACAGAGCAATTTACATTTATGATTTAGGTCTACATCTGTCCAAGACTTTACTGTACAGAGCACAATGCTTCAATACAGACAGCAACTCTCTGCAATATTCCCTACAACTTATTTTGACATTTGATAAAGACTTCATAACAGTGAATGCTATGGCATCACATTATGAAGGATTCATGCAATGTTATCCATTTGTTTTGTGAAAGTTGTTACTCTGCAGCCTCCCACTCATACATAATCATGAAGTATACCTTCTTTCAGCTCAGGGCACTAGATCTTCTGAGTGTGCAGATAGTGCAATGGACTCCTTAACCTTTTGCAATCTAGCCTTTCTCTAGGTTAAATGAGATTTCACTGGTTGTAACTCTACTACCTTCATCATCATTCATTTCCTTTTAGGTATAAAATGTATGGTTAAGTTTAGCAATTTTCTGATATTTCACATAGTATTCTGGATTCTGAGAAAATATGTATAATAGGCAGTGTGATAATTGTTTGGGAGAATGACAAAATGTACAGGATGGTAATTTGGAGTACTTAGTAAAGAATGCTGGCAAGTCATGCCAAGTAGAACAAATATTACACCAGTGCTTTACTCTAGACTCAGAGAAATCCACTGGTGGCTTGACTCATGCAATGGAGGTTAGAGTAAATACACATGCAGAAAAAAAATAGCTGCCTTATTACAGGGCCAACATCAAGCATATATGAATTACACTGAGATGATTGTGAATTATGTTACCTACACTGATGCTGTAGATATATCTAACCTACTGGCCAATAAATTTAAGTCTAACTTCTCCATTTCTCACCTCTGTGTGTCCCTCAAGATATACCTGAAACTGGCTCACCTCCAGCTATCACACAAGAACAAGTCTTAAAAGTGCTATCAAAAGCTAAATATACTGCATCAATGAGTCCTGACAATATTCCTTATGCATCTTAAATAGCATGAAGCACAATTTAGCCACACCCCTAACAACACTGTTCAGTCTCAGCCTCCATACAGGTTTTGTACCAAGCAAATAGAGAAAAGCTACAGTCATTTCCCTGCATAAGTGAGGACCTTCCACAGACCCAAGCAATTGAAGACCCATAAGGTTGACTAGGCTCATATGCAAAGCCATGGAAAGACTTATGATGGAATTGATCAATCAGAGCACAGGGAAGCACCAAACACTGGACCTGTCTCAATTTTTATTCACCAATTGCAGGTCATGTTTACAGAACCTGGTGGATTTTTTTGAAAAAGTCACCAAAGTAAAGGATGAAGGCAAAATGGCACACACCGCATACCTCAATCTTACCAAAGTTTTTTACACAATTCCCCACTCAGGCATAGTAGAAAAGTTAAATAAACTGGGAATAAGCACTTCTGTCACCTGCTGGATTGCTAGCTGTCTGACAGATAGGATGCAGACAATCAAAATAGGGGACGTTACCGCCACAGAGAGACCAGTCACCAATGCATTCCTCCAGGGTTCTGAGCTGGGACCTCTCCTATTTGGTATCTACTTTGCTGAAGTAAAAGCTCAGTATCAAAGGACTCTGGCTAAGTTTGCAGATGACTGCAAACTAGGAGCAGTCACTGAATCCCTAAACGATTTTGCCATCCCTCAGGAAGGTTTGTCTCAAATAAATAACTTGTGTCAAAATCATGGTCTGAAACTAAATGCAAAAAAGTGAATAACTGTATCCTTTGGGAAGTCATCTACCTCAGGGAACTACCACATTGACAATACACCCATAAGAGTTGATCCAGTTGTTCTGGATTTGGGAGTGTATGTGGACAGTGATTTAACTTTTAACCAACATGTGTCTATTCTTGTAAGAAAATCCTTCTACACTCCACAGCTTATAAGCAAAGGGACTATGTCTTTATCTAGGGATGTCATTGTCACCCTTTACTCAGGGTCTATATTATTTGAATGAAAGTTCAAAATGTCGATCACTAAAAACAGTGAAAAGGCCGATAATTGAATGCTGTATTGTGGGGGGCACATCCCCCCACCCCTCGCTAATTATATATACCAACTCCCAGATCGCACTACAGTGAGGAAAGGGCAAATTCATCCGATCTTCACTGTACCACGATCTCACAAGACAGACATTGATTATCAGCATTTTCACTGTTTCTACATTTTGAATTTTCGTTCAAGTAGTATAGAACCTTTACTCAGCCCTCATTTGGCTAGTTATTGAACATAATGCCCCTTTTAGCGTGTATCTGTCCAGACACATGCAACAATTGGACATACCTTACTAAAAGGATACAAGGCCTAAACAACATATCCTACATGGACTGACTCAAAGACCTATCACTTTCTTGGTATCCTACAGACTGCTAAGAGGTGACCTGTGTCCGGCATACAAGGCATCCTCCAACTCATTACTGATAGATTTACTGCACATGAACAAGTCAAATGGCATCAGTAATACTTGGTCTGGGGATGTAAAATTCTTCTTTAACATCAACAGAATGGTTTGGAGGGATGGGTATATTTTGCAGAGGACACTGCTGCAGTGGTACAGACTCTCCATCTACATAAAACAAAGTTCATCACTGTCCATTTTCAAGTGCAGCTTAGATCTATGGATGGCAAGCAGAAAATTATCTTCAGAACCCCACCTCCCTATACAGCTAATGAATAGATGCAGCTCTTAAATGCTTTATCCTGGGATTCCTCAAATTAGCTATGGTATGATCCCAGTTATTCTCATTAGGAGTAATATACAGTGGATATAAAAAGTTTACACACCCATGTTAAAACAGGTTTTTGTGATATAAAAACATGAGACCACAATAAATCATTTTAAAACTTTTCCCACTTTTAATGTGACCTATAACCTGTAAAATTCAATTGAAAAACAAACAAATCTGTTAGTGGGGAAAAATACAAAAAATAAAAAACATACGATACGCTGGTTGCATAAGTGTACACACCCTTAAACTAATACATTGTTGAAGCACCTTTAGATTTAATAACAGCATTCAGTCTTCTTGGGTACACACCTGCCATCAATTCAAGAGACTCTGATTAACCCCAAATAAAGTTCAGCTGTCCTACTAGGATTTTCCTGACATTTACTCAGTTGCCTGCTACAGCGAATGCCATGGTTCACAGACAGCTTACAAAGCATCAAAGGGATCTCATTGTTGAAAGGTATCAGTCAGGAGAAAGGTACAAAAAATTTCAACATCATTGGATATACCATGGAACGCAGTGAAGACAGTCATCAAACAGTGGAGAAAATATGGGACAACAGTGACGTTGCAAAGAACTGGATGTCCCTCCAAAATTGATGAAAAGACAAGATGAAAACTGGTCAGGGAGGCTGTCAAGAGACCTATAGCAACACTGAAGGTGCTGCAGGAATTTCTGGCAAGTAATAGTTGTGTACCATATCTGACAACAATCTCCCATATTCTCCATATGTCTGGAGTATGGGGTAGGGTTGCAAGATGGAAGCCTTTTCTTACACAGAAAAACATTCAGGTCTGGCTAAAATTTGCAGAACAATACATCGTCTCCCAAAAGATCTTTGGGATCTTTGGGCATCTTGAGGCAATGTAGAAATTGCCTCATGTCCACAGACAACCCTCTCCTCCTACCACCCAACACTACAACCTGTGAGAGATGCACTTATCTAGCCAACTGGAGATAAAGCTCTCACCAACCAAGACTGAACCTGACAGTCATGAGGAGAAGGTAAACATTTGCACCACACCACACTCATCAGATAGTCTCACTACATCTATACCACCAAAATCCACACATAGAAACTCAAAAAACATTCGCGGAGGCTCTCAATAATAATCTGCCTAAGCAACAGAGACCTCCAAAGCAGAAACACAAGCAACCTCCATCCCCCAACACAATCCAAATGGCACATAGCCCACAGATTCAGTGTGCCAATCAAACACAGCCAATAAGGCAAAACAACATACCCAACACACTAGTCATAGGTGACTCTATAGTCAGGCACACTGATGTCCCACTCACCAGGCTAAACAAGGAGAAGGTTACTGTCAGCTGCCTGTCGGGTGCCAGGATCCGCCACATAACCCACACAGTCAGGTCACTCCACAACAAGTACAAATATGACTCTGTCATTGTCCATGTTGGTGTGAATGACATGAGACATACCTCCCTGGACTACATGAAAAGAGACATGGATGAGCTCTGCGATCTTGTAGCCCAGCCAGGTATGACTCTAGCCCTGAGTAGCATTCTGCCATCGCCCAGAATGATACCGCAGAACAAGGACAAAATGATTGATTTCAACAGTTGGCTAAGCTTCTGGTGTCATTCAAAGGGGATCCAGTATCTGTCTGCTTGGGGTGACATGGTCGACAGACCATGACGCTTTGCCACAGATGGCCTGCACCTGTCGCCCCTAGGATTCTGGATACTGGCTAAGGCTCTTGCTGCCCCTATAGTGCCTTTTTTAGGCAGGGTTCAAGTAACAAATTCACCACCATAACAGGAACAGGTAAGCAAAAACTGAGGGAAATGCTACTCAATGCTAGAAGTCTAAATTTCAAAATGCACTCACTCGAGGCACTCCTTAAAATGGAGAACATTGATATCTGTGCAGTGACTGAGACCTGGTTCAAGGCTCCAGAGAGCACCCCTGCACTACCAGGCTATAACTCATACCACACTTTTCGGCCATCTAACCTGGACCGAAACATCAAAGGTGGGGGTGTGTCCATATTCATTAAGGATATCCACACCTCTAGGCTAGTTGCTCAGCATAATGCATCCGAGGTTATCCAAGTGCAACTAACTCTTGGCAAAACTGCAGTCCAAATTGTAGCTTGCTACAGATCCCCCATTCCTCTTTTCTTGATGTACTGGAAAATATTAGGGTTCAACCAAACACCCTAATAATGGGCGACTTCAACTACCCCACCATTAACTGGGAAAACTACTCATGTACTAACTCCTTAGCACAACGCTTTCTGGAATTCATAAACTCCAATGCCCTAGATCAACTTATCCACATCCCAACCAGGAGCTAAAATATCCTAGACCTAGTCATTACCAACATGAGTGACCGGTGTTCCACACCTGAAGTCAACTCCTCATTGGTCCGATCCGACCATAAGCTAATCACCCTCAATATCCACATCCCACACCCACCCCCCATTAAGGAAACCACAGTAAGAAATTTCTCCAAAGCCAACTTCATGCTTCTTAAGACAGAAGCAGTGAACTTCATGACACCCATGCAGATGGACAATACAGTTACAACTGCTGAATTCTACACAAATGCGCTCTATAAGCACCTACATGAGTGCATGGATCGTGCTATCCCAAACAGAACCAAGACGCTATCCTCCAAAAAAAGGAAGCCAATCTGGTGGTCCCCTGCCATAAACAAACTGTACAACATAAGGAAGAAACTGTTGCAAAAGAAAGTAAAATCCCATGAGTGGAGAAGCTCCCTGGTCAGCCTCAGTAAGAAGTTGAGCTCTCTTATAAGATCCTCCAAAGCTAGCTATGAAAATAAAATTGCCACTAATTCCAAGGACAACCACAAAGCATTCTATAGCTATGTCAAGAATCTCAATGGCAACACCCATATCTGCTCTGAGTTACAGCACAAAGGCATGAAAATTACAGAACCAACTGATATTGCCAACATCCTGGCAGATAGGTTCTGTGCTAACTTTACCCCCCCTCACCCCTTAAAGGGCCCATATCTATACAGGAAGAATGCAGAGCCCTGTAATCACAACTACACAGGTGAAAGCTGCACTATCTAAAGCAAAAAACACAGCATGCATGGGACCGGACAACATCCCAGACTGCATTTTACATGAACTTCAGAATGAATTGGCTCCCCACTTAAGCACCATGTTCAATAATAGCCTTGCATCAGGCTTTGTGCCCATTGAATGGTGCACAGCAACAGTTATCCCACTCCACAAAGGGGGAGCCACCACTGATCCCGGGAACTATAGACCTATTAGCCTGATGTGCCTTGTCTGCAAAGCCATGGAATGTATCATCATGGAACTCATAAACAAAGACATTGGTAACCTCCAAACTCTGGATCCCACCTAGTTCGGGTTTGTGAAAGGCAGATCATGCCTCCTGAACCTGATTGACTTCTTTGAGGCAGTCACCAAAGCCGTAGATGAGGATAAAGTGGTTCACACAGCCGATCTTGACCTCGCCAAGGCTATCAACACCATCCCCCATTCTGGAATTATAGCTAAACTCAATAAACTAGGCATAAATCCCTACATCACAAGATAGGTTGCCAACTGGCTCACTGACAGAACCCACACTATAAAAGTTGCAGACTCCAAATCTGACCTCAAAGCAGTGACAAGTGGAGTACCACAGGGTTCCGTCCTGGGACCGCTCCTGTTTGGTATCTACTTCTCTGAAGTACAGGCTAACACAGAAGGCCTCTGGCTAATGAAGTTCACAGATGACTGCAAACTAGGAGCCATAGTCAAGTCCCCAAATGATGTGAACATCCTGCAGAAGGGCCTCTCTGAGACAGATGCCTGGTGTCAGAGCCATGGTCTCAAGCTCAATGCCAAAAAGTGCAGTGTCATCCCCTTTGGTAAAAACTCTGTACCCATGAACTACCACATAGGCAGCAATCTACTTAACACTGAATGCATGATAAGAGACCTTGGGACCCAGGTGGACAGCAGTCTCTCCTTTGATAGTCACATCGCCACAGTAGTCAGGAAGTCCTTCTACATGGCACACCTCATCATAAAAGGGTTCTCGTCCAGGAAAAAAGAGGTCATCATTACCCTCTACTCATCACTCATTAGACCCATTATAGAGTACAATGCAGCAGCTGGAAAGGCCACAGAAGTACCTCACAAAGAGGATTACTGGACTCAAACAAATGCCCTACACTGACCGCCTCAAAAAACTCTAGCTTTACTCTGTAGCATATCACCTACTCAGAGGTGATCTCTGCCTAACATATAGAGCTATGTCAAACCCAGAGCTGTTGGACATGCTACACCTAAAGAAATCCCAATCCCTCTGAGCTACACACTCTAGGGACCTAAACCTTGTCACCACAATAAACAGGACATGCTGGAGGGATAGATTCCTATCCCAGAGACATCCCATACTTTGGAACAGGCTACCCATATATGTCAAGCAAAGTTCTTCATTAGCACTCTTCAAGAAAAATCTTGATGAGTGGATGGGAAATAGGAAATACACCCCGTGGATCACTTCTGTGTCTCTGCTTGACAGTGGCACAGGAAAATAACTTTCTTGGGTGGCGTAAGCCAGGGAACCTTGTTGGCTAGGCGTGCATAGGCCCTTGGGTCGATAGCCTAGTACCTACCTATGAACCTATGAACCTATGAAAAGCATGTGGGAAAATGTGTTATGGTCTGATGAGACCAAGGTTGAACTTTTTGGCCACAATTCCAAAAGGTATGTTTGGTGCAAAAACAACAATTCACATCACCAAAAGAGCACCATCCCCACGGTGAAGCATGGTGGTGACAGTATCATGCATTGGGGTTGCTTTTCTTCAGCTGGAACTGGGGCATTAGTCAAGGTGGAGGGAATTATGAAGAGTTCCAAAAAACAGTCACTTTTGGCCCAAAACCTTCAGGTGTCTGTGAGAAAGCTGAAGATGAAGAGGAATTTCACATTTCAACACAACAATGACCCCAAGCATCCATCCAAATCAACAAAAGAATGGTTTCACCAGAAGAAAATTAAAGTTTTGGAATGGCCCAGTCAGAGATCAGACCTAAATCCAATAGAAAATCTGTAGGGTGATCTGAAGAGGGCTGTGCACAAGACATGCCCTCACAATATGACAGATCTGGAGTGCTTTTGCAAGGAAGAGTGAACAAATATTGTCAAATCAAGATGTGCCATGCTGATGGACTCCTACTCAAGAAGATATAATGGTGTAATTAAATCAAAATTTGCTTCAGCAAAGTATTATTTTAAGGGTGTGCAGACACAACAAAGTATTAGTTTAAGGGTGTGCACACTTATGCAACCAGTGTATTGTACGTTTTTTATTTTTTATATTTTCCTCTAACAGATTAGTTTGTTTTTCAATTGAATTGTATAGGTTAGAGGTTACATTAAAGGTGGGAAAAGTTTTGAAATTATTTATTGTGGTCTAATTTTCTTATATCACAAAAACCTGGCATCTTAACAGGGGTGTGTACACTTTTTATATCCACTGTATAATTATCAGCCGTGGGTTGGGCAAGACCAAGCTATAACCAAACTGTATAGGTTATTTCAAGCAAAAAAAGGAAAATTGGCTGCACTTAAAATGTCTTGCAAGGTGGTGAGCCTAGTACTTGCCTATGAACCTATGAACCTATTAGCAAAACTACAGCTGGGAAAGGAAGGTGTACCTTGGAATGAGAGATAAGTTCAATTGGCTTACATTTAGAATTGTAGGAGACAGATGCAGGTCTGGGAACTGTAGTGCAGATAAAATAAACAAAGCTAATTAAACAGCACATCAAAGTCAATGTTTAATCATTGTAGACTGTAGACCTTAACTGAGTAATGAGTGAGTCACTAGTCATTCGAACGGGCTTCAGAGTTCAGAACTATGAAGGTGTAATAATAGTAACAGTGATGTTTGGTTAAGTTTTGTGTGTGTGTGTGTGTGTGTGTGTGTGTGTGTGTGTGTGTGTGTGTGTGTGTGTGTGTGTGTGCGCGCGTGTGCGTGTGTGCGTGTGGTGAAACAGCTTTATTCGTAACAGTAACAAACATTTGCAGAAGATAAGTTAAAAATAAATTGATACAATGAAGGCATCACAGTTTAGTTAAAAGCTGTCAAACTAAAGTCATATAGCATACAAAGAAAATGAAAAAAAAATACTATGTGATTAACCAATCAGTTTTAAATCTTATGTGATTTACTGTGATATCTATACCTTGCATATTATCCAGTATTTCAGAACAACATGGCTATATGTATAAGGGAATGCTTAGTGCAGGATTCTGCCAGCCTTGATGTAATAAAACACTTATAGCAAGTAATGCTCATGTTTTGTTGCAGTATAATATTTACCTACAATATAAATTTAGATGGGCTCCAGTCTATCCTCCTATATAAGTAGCCATTTGTTATTAAAATGTTGAACCCCTAAAGAGCAGAATTCTACACTACCGTATTAATGCTTTATTTGTTCAGTTAAGTTTCAGTGGTAAAGTGTGAATAGAATCTGTACTTAGTGATGGCTGAATAAAGGGGAGAAGCATAGTGTTGTATGGCTTACAATTCCCAGAGCTGTTACACCAGATGAAAAGCTGCTAAATTTATTCTTTTTCTGAATGCACACACTTAGTAATTATTTTGGAGAGCCACATTTGGAACTTCCATAAAAGTATGAGTGGAAAAACTAGAGTACAAGTAATAAGTTCAGGGTGTTTGCACTGAGGACAATAGAAGCTTAATTATACAATGACCAGCCTAAAATATTCAAAAGCGAGCACGCTGTTTGGCCAACCCAACCAGCATGCCCATTGTAAATCAGAGACTATACTAATGGAAATAGTCCGGTCATCCAGACTTTTTCCCGTTAGTATATCTATTTTTTTTTTACTTTTCCTTTTTTTTTTTTTTGAAAACGGAAGACTTTTTACATTCGGGAGATGGCACAGACAGAAATAAAAGAATAATCAGGTAAGTTCTACAAATCTTTAAAAACTTACCTGATTATCCTTTTATTTAGTCTGTCCTGACTCTCACAAACATAAAAATGCTCCAGGTTTCTTCTTTTTTATTAATTATAAAGAAGAAGAAGAAGAAGGAACGGAGCTCTTCCATTTTCCCTTGCTAACTCTTCACAGCACTTATGTACTGTGTAAGCGGTGGAACACAAGTCCCATACGCATGCACAGTACATAAAAAAAAGCTCCAGGATACCAACAAGATGTGGAAGGGCAGCACGGATGTATTATACAAAGACATTATTTAAGAAATGTAAGTAGTCTTTTTCTTAAATAATGTCATTGTATAATAGCAATAACCCATGTCTGGGTGTGGGTAATGCTAGATTTACCCACGGTTGTCTTTGTTTGGCCACTCGGGCTAACCAAACCACACCACACCAGCCGTGGGTAAATCTAGCATTACCCACACCCAAACATGGGTTATTGCTTAATTAACAAATAGGCTGATACCCATTTCTGAATCACACCGTTCTCTTTAATCACAATTACAAAGGCATGAAAAATAAGCTCACAAAGGGGATCCTTCATTTTATCACTTTACTTGGCTATGAGAAATGCATACTTTGGCTGTTATGAGCTTGTTATATATGGTTAAATGCATATTTTCTCCTAATTACAGACCTCAAGGAGAAACGCCAATCACTAGTGATTGTCACTCATTTCCTCTGAAGTATGAGTAGGGTAGGGGTACACAGTCCCTTACATTCTGTCCCTCGGTGGGGGGGTTGCAATGCCCTATGCAGTCCTCTTTCTGTGACTGTCACCTGACAACATGGAAGTGTTTGTAAGCACATGCATCCATGTGCTCATATCCTAACCCTAATCTTATTTATTATGGCATGATATTTAACCTGGCATGGTTATCTGCTGGTGCATAGACATACATCAACATAGCCAGAAAAAAAAAACTATGCTCTTTCCCTAGAAAATTAAGTCAGCCACAGATGCTCATTGTCTTCTGTGCCAGTGAACCCTTTTCCATCCTTACTACTAAATAAACCTATATTGCATGTCACAGAGGGGGAATTTTTCCTCTGCACCATCAAAAATATATTTGTATATGTTTTAGTGAATACTTTTTGATATGATAGCATTCATAGTTATGTTTTGCCTGAGCCAAGATAGTTTCTGCTTTGAGTTATAATGTGCATAATTCCTTGTTACTCCTAAAACTTACATTTTTCAGTCATTAATGGCTATGTCACCCTTGTTGTTTGACTAGTGTGTTGAATAGCTGTTTTTTAATCTTTTTGCTAATGTGTCTATGCCAAAAGTACAGTAAAACACATTAAAGTGAAAGTCAGTTAAGTTTTATTTTTTTAAGATAAATAGTGTGCTGATTATTTTACAGAGATGTTCATTATGGTCCTCTTTAAATCCTTGAGATATTTGTTATCTAAGAATGAGAAGAACATCTGCCATATAGTAGAGAGAAATAAAATGCAAAGCAAAGATCAGAAATAAATGCAAATACTTGAAAAAAAATTCAAAATTCTACCCCACAAGGTAATTTATTTTTCCTTCAGAAAAGGGAGATGGAAGATATGTGTCTTGTTAGTTATTGGTGCCACTACTATGTTGGTTAAGTAATATAGTTTCCTTTCTGCTAGACAGCTTCAAAAATTACATGTAATGAGGGGGATTCAGAAAATTATGTAAAGGAGTAAATCAATCCTGAAAACAGGGATATTCCTCCAAAAACATGTATATCATGTACAAGGGTAGACCAGGCCTGAAAATCAGAATGGTCCTCCGAAATAGGGACAGATGAGAGGTCTGTATGATGTTCATGGTAGATTAGTGAAAAGATGAGGTTTGGGAGTTCAGGCCTGACTTTTTGCTTACTCCAGTTTCTTTTTCTTCCCCTAGAAGCATGCTACTTAATTACATACTCTAAATTGGCCATATGTTTTTTGGGGGGGATTGGCTAATGTTTTGCTCCTCATAGCTAACAATCACTTTCTCCCATGATCTCTTATTCCCCAGGTACCAAACCTTCATAGGCTCACTGGGTCTATCTCCAACTTGTGTTTCCAGCTGGCAAGATCAAAACTCTTGGAGCACTCTTAATCAGGCTATTGTACAGTTAAAACAATTCATAAAATAATTTATAAGCAGTACCAACATATAAAAGATAAAGATGTCATTATAAAATATGTGAATTTATTTCTCATCCTAATATACCTTTAAGGCATTGTTTTTTTAATTAATTCTCCATCCCCAATGCATGTCAATAGTGCCATGTCAGTGGGACACACAATGGACATTGGTGCTGACCAACCCCCCCTGACTTCTGCAATTGGCTTTATGTCAGAAGGATACTCCTCCCACCCCCAGGTGACAATATATGCACAGTCTCTCTGGTCAACAAGGGAGATAAAAATGCCAATATGCTCTGTGTGTTTGTGCCTACCCCTCCCCACTAGGATGGGCACTTCCATCCTCCATGCCTGTGCCATCAAGCACCTGAGTTGACAATCCAACTCAAGTCACTTAGGCTATAGTCAGGGCTTTGGCCCCCCTATGCCCCTGGTGTAGGTTAAATTGTCTGTTTATTTATATATCGCATTTAGCCTTTCTTTTGTGGCCCAGATCATGGCTAAAAAGGAATGGAGGCTGTTGGATACTAAACCTTACAATAAAATAAAAAAAAACATGGTGTGTCTCATATAGTATTATTTAAGATGACCTTTAATTATAAAATATGTTTCTGTGCTTTTCTTCATGTCATCATACCACCAAAGATGCTGAGTACCATTATATAACTGTTCACTGCTCTTCAATGCAGACCTGATCAGTACAAATGATTTAGGTTGATAACTACTGGTACTTTCTATGGATGAAACAGTCGTTGCTTTTGTCAAAGGTAAAACAAAAAGGGGAATTTTTAAAACATAATGATACTTCAACACCTTTACTAATCTAATGGCAATAAAAAAAAGTGTACTGGTGACAGGGAAGTCATGATGTTCTAATCTATGATCATTTATATCTTTCCTTTTCAAGGAAGTGCTACATTAGAACAATATAGCTGAGTCTGATGTACTTGGAGATTGGGAATCCAGAAACTTCCTCAAGAAAGTATCATGTAATGTTAAAGCTTCAAACAAGATATATGTTGCCTTGTGGTAAGCACTAGGTAGCCTATCTACCACAAGAGGAGTGGTTTCTGGCCCAGAAACTGTAGTTTATTGGCCGTTTGGACTGTTTTCTCCATTTCTTTCAACTTTCTGGTTTAAAAGCCAGCATTTGCGCTTGTTTCCCACCTTTCCTGTAACTAGTCTAGTCCAGATACAGATTTGCTGTATCCAGGACTGTTTGGAAGCTTCTGAGTTCCCCCAAGCCTTTCTGTGTTGGAGGGAAGCCTTCTAGCTTATTAGTGGGAGTGGTAAGCGCTGGGTAATCTATCTACCACAAGATGAGTGGTTTCTGGCCCAGAAATTGTAGTTTGTTGGCCGTTTGGGCAGTTTTTCCATCTCTTTCAACTTTCTGGTTTAAAAGCCCGCATTTGCGCTTGCTTCCTACCTGTCCTGTAACTAGTCTAGTCCAGGTACAGATTTGCTGTAACCAGGATTGTTTGTAAGCTTCTGAGACCCCAAGCCTTTTTGTGTTGAAGGGAATCCTTCTAGCTTATCAGTGGGAGTGGTAAGCACTGGGTGGCCTATCTACCACAAGAGGAGTGGTTTATGGCCCAGAAATTGTAGTTTACTGGCTGTGTGGGCAGTTTTTTCCATCTCTTTCAACTTTCTGGATTAAAAGCTTGCATTTGCGCTCATTTCCCACCTGTCCTGTAACTAGTCTAGTCCAGGTACAGATTTGCTGTAGCCAGGAGTGTTTGTAAGCTTCTGAGTGGTGCCAAAGTCTGCTCTTCAATTTTTGTTCCCTTAGATCTACTAGTTCTCTCTTCTCCTGCACTTTTACTAGCTTATTAGTCTAGCACTTTACCAGACTTCTTGTAGCAATTATTGTAGCACACAAAGTGCTACCAGCACTAAACATTATACAAGGAAACATCTCCAGTACTTATTATTAATTCCCACCCCTCCAGGCACCTAGTGAACTTGGGCATTCTGAGGCAATGTAGCAACTGCCTCATGTACACTGACAACCCTCTCCTCTTACCTTCCAACACTCAGACTTATGAGAGATGCACTTATATATCCAAATTGGAAGCCACGCACTCTCCAGCCAAGACCAGAATAGCTGGTCAAGAGGAGAAGGTTAGCACTTGCACCTCACCACATAGAACACATAGCCCTCCAGAACACACACCAGCACTGCCTACACATAAAAACACAAACCACACACCCACCTTTGTGGAGGCTCTCAATAAAAATCTACCCAAACAGCAGAGACCTCCAAGGTAGAAATGCACTTGACCACCATAACACAACACTAATCATGAGACACATAACTCACCTAAACAGTGTGCCACTCAGCCAAAGCCCCTAAGGCAAAACAGGATGCCCAACTCACTAGTAATAGATGACTCGATAGTGAGGCACACTGATGTCCCACTCACTAGGCTGAATAAGGAGAAAGCAACAGTCAGCTGCCTGTCAGGTGCCAGGATCCACCACATAACACATGCACTCAGGTGCCTCAAAAACAGGTACAAATATGACTCTGTCATTGTACATGTGGGGTGTGAATGACCTGAGACGTACCTCCCTGGACTACATGAAAAGAGACACGGAGGAGCTCTCAGATAATCTAGCCCAGGCGGGCATGACCCTAGCCCTGAGCAGCATCCTACCATCACCCAAAATGATACCACAGTATAAGCAGAAAATGATTGACTTCAATAATTGGATACGCTTCTGGTTTCATTCTATGGGGCTCCAGGATCTGTCTGCCTGGGATGACATGATTGACAGACTCAATGCTTTGCCAGAGATGGCCTGCATCTGTCACCCCTGAGTTTCCGGATGCTGACCAAGGCTCTTACCATTCCTATAGTGCCTTTTTAGGCAGTGTTCCAAAGACCAATTTACCACCGTAACAGCTACAAATAAATGCAATCTGAGGGTCATGCTGCTCAATGCTAGAAGTCTAAATCTCAAAATGCACTTGCTCAAAGCACTCCTCAAACTGGAGAATATCAACATTTCTGTTGTAACAGAGACTTGGTTTAAAGCAGCAGAAAGCACCCCTGCACTACCAGGCTATAACTCATTCCATACCTTTTGGCCCCAGAACTTGGACCGAAGCTCCAAAGGTGGTGATGTTTCCATATTCATAAAGGATGTGCACACCTCCAGACTGGTAGCCTAACATAGCTTATCAGGGATACTTGAGGTGCAGCTAACATTGGGAAAGACAATAATTCAGGTCGTAGCCTGCTATAGGTCCCTAACCATGTCCCAAGACTCACACTCCACATTCCTAAACATCCTGGAGAATATTAGGGTCCAACCTAACACTCTCATACTGGGCAACTTCAACTACCCCTCCATTAACTGGGAAAACTACTCATGTACCAATACACTTGCCCAACGTTTCCTGGAATTCATTAATTCCAATGTCCTGGACCAGCTCATTCTTACCCTCACTAGAGGTAGATCCTTGACCTAGTCATCACTAACATGGGCGACCATTGCTCTACACCAATAGTCAACTCCTCCCTGGTTAGATCCAACCACAAACTAATCACCTTGGAAATACAGATCCCTACCCCAACCCCGCAAAGGTAACCACCATGAAAAACTTCTTCAAAGCTAACTTTGGGCTTCTAAAAACAGAGGTGACTAACTTCACGGCGCCCATGCAAATGGAGAATAGTTGCATGGCCACTGAATCATACACCAGTACACTGTAGCAACACGTACACAAATGCATGGATCTCGCCATACCCAATAGAACCAAGATGCTCCCCTCCAAAACAAGGAAGCCAATCTGATGGTCCCCTGCCATAAACAAACTTTACAACAGAAGGAGGAAACTGATGCCGAATAAGGTGAAGTCCCAAGACTGGAATAACTCCCTTATCAGCCTTAACAAAAAGTTGAGATCCCTCATCAAATCCTCTAAAGCTAGCTATGAAAACAGGATTGCAGCAGATAGTAAAGACAACCACAAGGCCTTCTATAGGTATGTAAAGAATCTCCATGGCAATACCTAGATTTGCTCTGAGCTACTGGACAATGGTACCTCCTATACCGAGCCAACAGATATGGCCAATATACTGGCCGACAGATTCAGTGCCAACTTTACCCCTCTCCCCCCTCAAAGGACCAATCACAATACCAATAGATTGCCATGCAGCCAGTATTACTGCTGCACAAGTTAAAACAGCACTGTCCAAGCCAAGAATAAAGCTTCTATGGGACCTGACAATATCCTTAGCTGTGTTCTACATGAACTACAGAGTGAATTGGCACCTCACCTGTGTGCCCTGTTCAACCACAGCCTCACCTCAGGCTTTGTCCCTACCGAATGGCACACTGCTACAGTCATCCTTCTCCACAAAGGAGGAGTGATTACAGACCCTGAGAATTATCACCCCATTAGCCTGATGAGCCAGATATGCAAAGCTATGGAACACATCATCATGGAACTAATAAACAAGGATATATGGAATCTCCAAACTCTGGATCCTGCACAGTTTGGTTTTGTGAAGGGTAGATCATGCCTGCTCAACCTGGTCAACTTCTTTGAGTCAGTCACCAGAGCTGTGGATGAAGGCAAGGTGGTTCATACAGCCTAGCTTGATCTGGCCAAGGCCTTTGATACCATCCCCCACTCAGGAATCATAGAAAAGCTCACCAAGCTAGGCATCAACCTGTATATCACTCAGTGGGTTGCAAATAGGCTCACAGATAGAACCCACAGTGTGAAAGTAGCTGACTTCAAGTCAGACTGTCAATCAGTCATGAGTGGAGTCCCACGGGGTTTGGTCCTGGGTCCTCTCTTGCTTAGTATCTACTTCCCTGAAGTCCAGGCCAACACGAAGGGATTCTGGCTGACAAAGTTCACAGATGATTGCAAGTTGGAAGCTATTATTAACTCCCCAAGTGATGTTGATATCCTACAGAAAGGCCTCACTGAGACCGACTGGTGTCAGAACCATGGCCTTAAGCTCAATGCCAAAAAATGTGTTGTCATCCTCTTTGGGAAAAACTTGGTTCCCATGAATTACCACATCGATGGTAGCCCACTTAACACAGAAGGCGTTATAAGAGATCTGGGAACACAAGTTGACAGTAATCACTCTTTTGACCACCACATTGCCACTGTCATCAGAAAGTCCTTTTATGTGGCACATCCAGGAAGAAAGAGGTCATTGTCTCCCTCTACTCTTCCCTCATTAGGTCAATCATCGACTACAATGCCCCATTTGGCATGTACCTCACTAAACACCTGCAACAACTGGAGAGGCCGCAAAAGTACCTCACAAAGAGGATCCTAGGCCTTAAACACTTGTCCTATATAGACAGACTCAAAAAACTTCAATTATTCTCTGTCTCATATCGCCTACTTAAAGGCGATCTCTGCTTGACTTACAAAGCCATGTCTGACCCAGCTCTGTTGGAAATGCAACATCTAAAGACATCCCAATCCCTCCACACCACATGCTCCAGAGACCTCTTCCTTATTATCACAATTAACAGAACATGCTGGAGAGACAGGTTCATAACCCAGAGACTGCCCATGCTATGGAATAGACTTCCCATACATGTTAGACAGAGGACCTCACTGGCCTCTTCAAGAGAAATCTTGATGAGTAGATGGGAAATAGAAAATTCACCCCAGGGATCACTCCAGTGGCTCTTCTTGACAGAAGCGCTGGGAACTAAGGTCGGGTGGCACAATGCCAAGGTAATCCTGGGGGCTAGGCTTGTAAAGGATCCAGGGCCATTAGCCTAGTACACACCTATGAACCTATGTAATGCAAACCAGCACTCAGTGCTTACCTACATTTTTCACTCAAAAATATTTAGTTTTGGGACGGGAGAAGAAGGTATATACTTCAGTATGTACAGCTCCTCAGGGTACCTTATCTCCCCTTCCTCTTGATAAAAATAAATACCCATATTATCTAGGAAAATCAAAAATAAATGTAACGAAACCAATGAATCAACCAGCACAGTCAGCTCAAAGGATCCACAGCTTGTACAGGGATAAAAAACAATTTATTGTTGACCAACAGAACACTCCAAAGACACAGGGTTAAGCGCTTTCATCTGCAAATACAGACTTCATCAGGACCCCAAACAATGATTACTGTTGCATTTAAAAGACTCTTTTGGCGCCAAAAATTCTTAAAGGAACATATCCTATAACTCTGTGGGGAAAAAACCACTATAAATAACAATCATACTAAAAACATGTAAAAACATGTAAAAACCCCAACATAGCCAACCTCTGGTGGTTGGAAATATATATATATATATATATATATATATATATATATATATATATATATATATATATAAATATATATATAAAAAATTTATATAAATAATGTACAATAATGAATAATAATATATGTGTAAAAATTGATTCACTCAATATGTAATTGAATAGTAAATACATGTTTTAAATATATAAATCTAACTAACTTCAAGCCAATTGTAAAAAAGGCTTGATACTAATGGAGTCGCTAATTCCAGGAAAACGTGTGGCATCCGTTAATATTTGCCATTTTGCTTCTTTCATGGCAAGAAGAGCTTTCCAATTACCACCAAACGGTGAAACATCCACTTTGTCAATAATAGAAAATTTAAAATTATGTGTGTCACCATATGAGGAGATATGTCTATAAAGTGCATTCTTAGAATCTCCTATTTTAATCTTATAAAGATGTTCATAAATGAGTTTTTAAGGTGTCTCTTGGTTTTCCCTATGTAATAGGCAGGGCATGCCAAACATGTTGCCATATAAACAACCTTGGAGGTATTACAATTCCCAACCTTACTTTTCACATAGGTCCTATTAAAATCTGCCAACCTGACACCTTCACCTTCCCTAATGGCATCGCACTGCCTACAACATCCACATTTCCTTGTCTCTCCATACTTAGGTTTAGTATGTGTTCTCATCTCAAGAAGACTCTTGATGTTAGGTCCAGTCTTAAAAACAAAACCAGGTTTTTTTCCCAAAACATCTTCTAAGTCTTTGTCAACACAAATTAACCTCCAATGCTCACAAATAATGTTTTTAATAAACTGAACAAAAGGGGAATAAGTTAGAACACATACTCTATGCCTATTTACTGTCTTGGACCCATCCTTACTCTTGTTAAAGCAACCAGCGCCCAAAATGGGGGGATATTTGTTACCCCATTCACCCTTGACATACTGAGTAATGTCATCCAGAAGTGAAATAGGGTATCCCCTATCGAGGAACATAGATTTAATTAAATCAAGTTCACTACACATTAACTCCTTGTTGGAAGACATACGGGCTGCCCTGATACATTGTCCCTTAAAAACGTTCTTAAAAACATGTCTAGAGTGGTCGCTACTGTATTGTAAATAGTCATTGGAAAATGTCACCTTCCTGTAAATACAAGAAACAAACCCTTCCTCTGAATGACTAATGTAAAGGTCTAAATAGGCAATTCCACAAGTATCAAAATGATGAGTAAATCTCAAAAAATCTGTGGTCTGATTGATGTAATCAATAAAAAGGGGGATCCTATTGGTTGGACCATTCCATAAAATGAATAAATCATCCAAATATCTAGTGTAAAACACTATATTGGGAAAAAATTCACTAGGAAATAAGAATTTTGTTTCCCACTCTAGCATCACGAGATTGGCAAAGATGGGGGCACACGAGGCCCCCATCGCCACCCCTCTCTTCTGCTTGTAAAATTCACCCTCGAATTGGATAAAATTGTAGTCCAAAATGAGAGACATAATGTCCACAATGAGACAAGTATGGTCCCAACTGAAGTCAGAAAATGCCCTCAAACTATTACTAAAAAATTCCAGACCTATATCTCTTGGAATACAAGAGAAAAGGTCAACCACGTTGATGGTCATGAAAACCAACCCCTTTCTCCACAATTCTGGGACAAACGACCCAAAAATGACCAAGAGTCCTTGATTAGATGAGGTATCTTCTCATATAGAGGTTTGGTCCACCTATCAATAATCACCCCAATGGGGTAAGTCTTCGAACGACTACCAGAGACAATAGGCCTGAAAGGAGGCTGGGAAATACATTTATGAACTTTAGGGATACCAAAGATCATGGCCAAAATTGGAAATTCCACCCTTATAAAATCATAAATGTCCTTGGTAATCCTTTGGTCCAAAAAATATTCACCGATAGCTAAATCTATCCTTTGGTAACCCACATTAATCTCATTCAATGATACCAACTCATAGTTACCAGAATGTAGAATAATGTTGGTCATGGAATTAATGTAGTCAATGTTTTTGAACAATACAATCCCACCCCCTTTATCGGGCTTCATGACACGAATGTCCCCATTGGAAGTGAATAAGTCCAGACAGGTATGTTCCTCCCTAGTTAAATTATCAACTTGATCTTTAACTTGGTCTTTCTTCATGGTTTTAGTAAGACCATATATATCTTGGCAAACCATTTTTTCAAAATTCAACACCTGTTGGTGGGAAATAGAAATGTAGGTACTCTTTTTCAATAGTTTATTTTTAGTTTTAGTTTTAAATGCTTAATATTGATCTACAACGCCCTGTTTGAATTGTAGGGCTAGATTCAAACATCTACAAAACAACTTGACCTCTTTTATAACATCAACTAAATTGAAACGTACAGTGGGAATACATTTAGTTCCCTTTGTAAATAACTGAAACATCTCTTGTTTAATGTTAAGATCCATGTAATTAAAAATGTTGAATCCATGATGGGAGTAGATGAGTTTCTCCTCGCAATGCCAAATTTCATTTGACCTGTTCTGAGTGGAGGTGTCTAAAAAGACCAAAACAGAAGGTGGGGAAACCCCCCCTTCATAGTCAATAGAATGTTTCACCCTATCGGTGGAGGCTCTATAATCTATTTGAACAAAATCTACCACCTTCTGTTGTTGGTTGGATATTGTTTTTTGGGGGCGGGAAAAAATCTCCCCCCTTGAAAATTTGACTCATAATCTTTCTGTCTGTCTCCCTGAAACAATCTATTTCCTCCCCCCATCTCTTTCCTATCTATCAGCCAAACATATGCCCTGTTGTTGTGGTATAATTCTAAATCCCTTGAAATTTTTCTACATTTCGTCAAAAAAACATTTTTAGCTTTTTGCTCAGCTGTATTAAATTGTTTGTTATATAACTCATTTCACTGGGAAAAAGAAACATCATTAGTAATTTCATAATTCAATTTCTCTACCTCATTAACTAGAAAAGACAATTTCTCATCATTAATCTTAATCAATAGGTTCATGTAATCGAACCCATAACCATCAAACAGTTTATTGAACACAGATTTAGTATTGTCACTATATTCAATTCCCAAGGGTAGTTTAAAGAATCAAAGTCCTTTGGGAACTATTTTCAATGTTAGACATCTAGTCAAATAGGCATTGTCAATTTTGATGGTTTTGATGTTAAATAACTTCTTTCCCAGATCAAAAATAGTGTCTTTAAGACTTCCCTTGGACCGACTACTGAGTCGTCTTTCGTGCCTTCTGTCAATTGGATTGTTAATGGAACAAAATTCAAAGTCATCGACTAGAAAATTTTCCAAGCATTCATTACCAGTCATTCTCAAGCCGCCACAATTATCTTTCAGCACACAGCCGTTACTGTCAAAGGATTTTTTCTTGCCGGTTAGAGAGTGGGACTCACCCCTGTTGACCAGCTTTACACACTCAGAATCTTTAATAATGTCACGTTGAATATTAGACATACCTGAGTAAGTTTTTGTAGCCATTGGGCATTTGGGACGAGCCCCCAGACGTTCAACATCGTCTCGAACTTGAAACATACTAAAATCGAAAGTAAAATCCTGTTCATTGTCATTGTTATAATGGGGACAGCTGTTTACATGCTCACCCTTGGACCAGACTCCCTCCGTACCGTTTAAATGAAAGGAACGGTTCTCACAATCCTTCCGTTGTTGTCCATTAGGTATATTGAATTGTGAACTTGTGTCCAAGGGTGTGTTAGTCATCCCATTGTTAGGACTAGAAACGTTGTAATCACAGGACTTCATACCAATATTAGAACCAGAAACAGTATTCGACACAGGCGCCTTAGACGGTGTAAAAGTACGTTCAACCAAACCAATCAAATGAGATACCTCATTTTTAAAGACGACATCTCAGCTCGAATCTTAGTTATCTCATCCCTATACGATGAAGCCAGTGAATCACCATTTGGACTGTCCATGGCAAACGACAACTTAATAATCCAAAATAAACATAACAAAACCAATGAATCAACCAGCACAGTCAGCTCAAAGGATCCACAGCTTGTACAGGGATAAAAAACAATTTATTGTTGACCAACAGAACACTCCAAAGACACAGGGTTAAGCGCTTTCATCTGCAAATACAGACTTCCTCAGAACCCCAAACAATGATTACTGTTGCATTTAAAAGACTCTTTTGGTGCCAAAAATTCTTAAAGGAACATATCCTATAACTCTGTGGGAAAAAAAAAACACTATAAATAACAATCATACTAAAAACATGTAAAAACATGTAAAAACCCCAACATAGCCAACCTCTGGTGGTTGGAAATATATATATATATAAAAATATATATAAAAAATTATATAAATAATGTACAATAATGAATAATAAAATATGTGTAAAAATTGATTCATAAGTTAGTTAGATTTATATATTTATAACATGTATTTATTATTCAATTACATATTGAGTGAATCAATTTTTACACATATATTATTATTCATTATTTATATAAATTTTTTATATATATATTTCCAACCACCAGAGGTTGGCTATGTTGGGGTTTTTACATGTTTTTACATGTTTTAGTATGATTGTTATTTATAGTGTTTTTTCCCACAGAGTTATAGGATATGTTCCTTTAAGAATTTTTGGTGCCAAAAGAGTCTTTTAAATGCAACAGTAATCATTGTTTGGGGTTCTGATGAAGTCTGTATTTGCAGATGAAAGCGCTTAGCCCTGTGTCTTTGGAGTGTTCTGTTGGTCAACAATAAATTGTTTTTTATCCCTGTACAAGCTGTGGATCCTTTGAGCTGACTGTGCTGGTTGATTCGTTGGTTTTGTTACGTTTATTTTTGATTATTAAGTTGTCGTTTGCCATGGACAGTCCAAATGGTGATTCACTGGCTTCATCGTATAGGGATGAGATAACTAAGATTCGAGCTGAGATGTCGTCTTTAAAAGATGAGGTATCTTGTTTGATTGGTTTGGTTGAACATACTTTTACACCATCTAAGGCGCCTGTGTCGAATACTGTTTCTGGTTCTAATATTGGTATGAAGTCCTGTGATTACAACGTTTCTAGTTCTAACAATGGGATGACTAACACACCCTTGGACACAAGTTGACAATTCAATATACCTAATGGACAACAACGGAACGATTGTGAGAACCGTTCCTTTCATTTAAATGGTACGGAGGGAGTCCGGTCCAAGGGTGAGCATGTAAACAGCTGTCCCCATTATAACAACGACAATGAACAGGATTTTACTTTTGATTTTAGTATGTTTCAAGTTCGAGACAATGTCGAACGTCTGGGGGCTCATCCCAAATGCCCAATGGCTACAAAAATTACTCAGGTATGTCTAATATTCAACGTGACATTATTAAAGATTCTGAGTGTGTAAAGCTGGTCGACAGGGGTGAGTCCCACTCTCTAACCGGCAAGAAAAATTTTTTTGACAGTAACGGCTGTGTGCTGAAAGATAATTGTGACGGCTTGAGAATGACTGGTAATGAATGCTTGGAAAATTTTCTAGTCGATGACTTTGAATTTTGTTCCATTAACAATCCAATTGACAGAAGGCACGAAAGACAACTCAGTAGTCGGTCCAAGGGAAGTCTTAAAGACACTATTTTTGATCTGGGAAAGAAGTTATTTAACATCAAAAGCATCAAAATTGACAATGCCTATTTGACTAGATGTCTAACATTGAAAATAGTTCCCAAAGGACTTCGATTCTTTAAATTACCCTTGGGAATTGAATATAGTGACAATACTAAATCTGTGTTCAATAAACTGTTTGATGGTTATGGGTTCGATTACATGAACCTATTGATTAAGATTAATGATGAGACATTGTCTTTTCTAGTTAATGAGGTAGAGAAAATGAATTATGAAATTACTAATGATGTTTCTTTTTCCCAATTGAATGAGTTATATAACAAACAATTTAATACATCCGAGCAAAAAGCTAAAAATATTTTTTTGAAGAAATGTAGAAAAATTTCAAGGGATTTAGAATTATACCACAATAACAGGGCATATGTTTGGCCGATATATAGGAAAGAGATGGGGGAGGAAATAGATTGTTTCTGGGAGACAGACAGATAGATTATGAGTCAAATTTTCAAGGGGGGAGATTTTTTTCCCGCCCCCAAAAAACAATATCCAACCAACAATAGGAGGTGGTAGATTTTGTTCAAATAGATTATAGAGCCTCCACCGATAGGGTGAAACATTCTATTGACTATGAAGGGGGTTTTTCCCCACCTTCTGTTTTGGTCTTTTTAGACACCTCCACTCAGAACGGGTCAAATGAAATTTGGCATTGCGAGGAGAAAATCATCTACTCCCATCATGGATTCAACATTTTTAATTACACGGATCTTAACATTACACAAGAAATGTTTCAGTTATTTACAAAGAGAACTAAATTTATTCCCACTGTACATTTCAATTTAGTTGACGTTATAAAAGAGGTCAAGTTGTTTTGTAGACGTTTGAATCTAGCCCTACAATACAAACAGGGCGTTGTAGATCAATATGAAGCATTTAAAACTAAAACTAAAAATAAACTATCGAAAAAGAGTACCTACATTCCTATTTCCCACCAACAGGTGTTGAATTTTGAAAAAATGGTTTGCCAAGATATATATGGTCTTACTAAAACCATGAAGAAAGACCAAGTTAAACATCAAGTTGATAATTTAACTAGGGAGGAACGTAGGTGTCTGGACTTATTCACTTCCAATGGGGACATTCGTGTCATGAAGCCCGATAAAGGGGGTGGGATTGTATTGTTCAAAAACATTGACTACATTACTTCCATGACCAACATTATTCTACATTCTGGTAACTATGAGTTGGTATCATTGAATGAGATTAATGTGGGTTACAAAAGGATAGATTTAGCTATCAATGAATATTTTTTGGACCAAAGGATTACCAAGGACATTTATGATTTTATAAGGGTGGAATTTCCAATTTTGGCCATGATCTTTGGTATCCCTAAAGTTCATAAATGTATTTCCCAGCCTCCTTTCAGGCCTATTGTCTCTGGTAGTCGTTCAAAGACTTACCCCATTGGGGTGATTATTGATAGGTGGACCAAACCTCTATATGAGAAGATACCTCATCTAATCAAGGACTCTTGGTCATTTTTGGGTCGTTTGTCCCCAGAATTGTGGAGAAAGGGGTTGGTTTTCATGACCATCGATGTGGTTGACCTTTTCTCTTGTATTCCGAGAGATATAGGTCTGGAATTTTTTAGTAATAGTTTGAGGGCATTTTCTGACTTCAGTTGGGACCATACTTGTCTCATTGTGGACATGATGTCTCTCATTTTGGACTACAATTTTATCCAATTCGAGGGTGAATTTTACAAGCAGAAGAGAGGGGTGGCGATGGGGGCCTCGTGTGCCCCCATCTTTGCCAATCTCCTGATGCTAGAGTGGGAAACAAAATTCTTATTTCCTAGTGAATTTTTTTCCAATATAGTGTTTTACACTAGATATTTGGATGATTTATTCATTTTATGGAATGGTCCAACCAATAGGATCCCCCTTTTTATTGATTACATCAATCAGACAACAGATTTTTTGAGATTTACTCATCATTTTGATACTTGTGGAATTGCCTATTTAGACCTTTACATTAGTCATTCAGAGGAAGGGTTTGTTTCTTGTATTTACAGGAAGGAGACATTTTCCAGTGACTATTTACAATACAGTAGCAACCACCCTAGACACGTTTTTAAGAACATTTTTAAGGGACAATGTATCAGGGCAGCCCGTATGTCTTCCAACAAGGAGTTAATGTGTAGTGAACTTGATTTAATTAAATCTATGTTCCTTGATAGGGGATACCCTATTTCACTTCTGTATGACATTACTCAGTATGTCACGGGTGAATGGGGTAACAAATATCCCCCCATTTTGGGCATTGGTTGCTTTAACAAGAGTAAGGATGGGTCCAACACAGTAAATAGGCATAGAGTATGTGTTCTCACTTATTCCTCTTTTGTTCAGTTTATTAAAAACATTATTTGTGAGCATTGGAGGTTAATTTGTGTTGACAATGACTTAGAAGATGTTTTGGGAAAAAAAACCTGGTTTTGTTTTTAAGACTGGACCTAACATCAAGAGTCTTCTTGAGATGAGAACACGTACTAAACCTAAGTATGGAGAGACAAGGAAATGTGGATGTTGTAGGCAGTGTGATGCCATTAGGGAAGGTGAAGGTGTCAGGTTGGCGGATTTTAATAGGACCTATGTGAAAAGTAAGGTTGGGAATTGTAATACCTCCAAGGTTGTTTATATCGCAACATGTTTGGCATGCCCTGCCTATTACATAGGGAAAACCGAGAGACACCTTAAAAAATGCATTTATGAACATCTTTATAAGATTAAAATAGGAGATTCTAAGAATGCACTTTATAGACATATCTCCTCATATGGTGACACACATAATTTAAAGTTTTCTATTATTGACAAAGTGGATGTTTCATCGTTTGGTGGTAATTGGCAAGCTCTTCTTGCCATGAAAGAAGCAAAATGGCAAATATTAACGGATGCCACACGTTTTCCTGGAATTAACGACTCCATTAGTATCAAGCCTTTTTTACAATTGGCTTGAAGTTAGTTAGATTTATATATATAAAACATGTATTTACTATTCAATTACATATTGAGTAAATCAATTTTTACACATATATTATTATTCATTATTGTACGTTGTTTATATAAATTTTTTATTTATATATTTATATTTATATATAAATATATTATTTATATATGATATCTATATATAAATATATATATATATATATATATATATATATATATTTCCAACCACCAGAGGTTGGCTATGTTGGGGTTTTTATATGTTTTTAGTATGATTGTTATTTATAGTGTTTTTTTCCCACAGAGTTATAGGATATGTTCCTTTAAGAATTTTTGGCGCCAAAAGAGTCTTTTAAATGCAACAGTAATCATTGTTTGGGGTTCTGATGAAGTTTGTATTTGCAGATGAAAGCGCTTAACCCTGTGTCTTTGGAGTGTTCTGTTGGTCAACAATAAATTGTTTTTTATCCCTGTACAAGCTGTGGATCCTTTGAGCTGACTGTGCTGGTTGATTCATTGGTTTATCTAGGGAAATGTTTCAATAGTCTGTGTAAGCTAGCAGGCTCACTCAAAAATAAATAGTGTGAAACAGACAGGCTCTGTCCTGTCTATGAAGTCATAACTTGTGCCAGAAAAAGGCTACTGGTAGAGTAGACTGATGCTGACAGGTGGGTCAGGCGCAAAGAAAAAAAAGAAAAAGAAAAGGCCAGAATGTTTACTTAAAAGTAATAGGATCCCCATTGCAAAATTGAAGCTGAATGGCTTATTGCCAGTTTGCTGAATTAAGGCAGATGAAACCTTAATGACAGAAAGACGTGCAAAGCCCTAGTCATCACAAAATACCATCACTGAAAAAAAAATGTTTTTTTTTCTCCTGTTGGGGCAAAACCCCTACTTCTTTATAAGAAGCTATTCCCACTCCAGTCCCCACTTAAAGCTATATTACAGTGAGAACAAAAATCATGTATTTTATAATGATATTTTTATCTTTTATATGTTAGTACTGTTCATAAATTATTTTTATGAATTGTTCCAGCTGTACAACAGTCAGATGAAGACTGCCCCTGCTGACATGATTTTCTTCCTCAGTTAAACATTATTCTTCTTATAACTGTTCTGTGGTACAGAAAGCAGAAGTCTTGACTATGACCAGATGACCCAAGACTGACTAATGACTCGGATAATCGACAAGACAGGGAGGGACTGAGTCACTCAGCAGATGACAACAGCTCACCCATTCTGGAGGGAGGAGGGCAACATGGCTATTGCTATACTTATAGCACAGGCTGATTGTCATGAGAGTATTCATTTTATTAGAATCACTAGACCACGTAGACCATGATAAGAGCATACATATTAAATCAAAATGTAGCCAGAGATGGCAAGAGAAGCAGCCCATACTGCAGGCTGAACCCATCAGCTGATGTAGGTAGCTGGGTTGGGGTAATATGGAGAAACTCTGACAGCTGCCTGGAAGACTGCTTTCCATCACTGGTAGTTACTTAAAGATGAGTGAATAAAAAGCTTTATTTTTCACAGTTCACAATGTGCTCACAAAATATGACTATTTTTGCCATTCATTTTGCCTTAGGTTGTTCTTCACCTTCTCTTAGAATAGCACTCTAAATTGATGCTTTATTTAAGAATCTCCCTAAATACTTCTTCCATAAATCATCAGGATCTGCTTTAGTAGTTTCCACTCAAGTGTCTAGCAGTGCCCTGTACAAATGTAGGGACCATGAGTTGACATTTTTCCTGTAAAAGCACCCTTGAAATTTCACCATTATCTAGTTGCACACAGGGCAACTAGTTTGCAGTGCCAAGCTCTGCCTTCAGAGTTGCTAACCAGATACTTTGGACATTACTTTATATTCTCATCACAACTGTCTTGACAATAATAAAGGCCCTGCTACCATGGACATGAACATTCCAGTATCACTGTTACCGGCTTGATGCATATGGGCATCCTGAGGCAATTTAAAAATTGCTTCATGTTTACTGACAATTAGCTAATTATCAAACAAACTAATAAGTTATATGAGAGATGTATTTACACAATGTCACTGGAGGCAAAGCTCTCACATTAAATCTTTCCTAATGTCAACCAGGTTGTTAGTAGTACACACACTGCACCCATCATACACAGTAGAAAGCCGACACATAGGCCCACATATGCTGAGGGAGTTAAATGCAACTTTCCTTAACCCCAAAGATCTCCTAGATGAAGTACACATAACAAATGTCCTCAGCAAGCCTGAATGCACTCTTTCAAAACAACATCCACATCAACACATACAGCCAAATCTCATGAAGCCTCCTCTACTTTTAAGCTCATAAGGCAAGCCACCACACAGTCCAACATTCTGGTCATTGGAGACTCCATTGTGAAACAAACTGATGTCCCTCTTGCCAGGCTGAGTAAGAAGAAAGTCACTGTCAGCTGCTTATCAGCGGGCCAGTATCTGCCACTTTATGCACACACTCATGTCATTGGACCACAAGTACTAGCACAATGCAGTCATGGTACATGTGGGTGAAAATGACCTGAGACATGTTAACATGGACTATATAAAGAGAGACATCATGGAGCTCTCAGAGTATGTGTTCCTTACATTCTAGCATTCTACCTTAGGATGATGCCACATTGTGAACTGAAGATGGCTAACTTTAATCATTTTTAGTTTCTGGTGTTATTTTAAATGGGTGCAATATTTGTCAGCATGGAAGGAGATGATCAACAGATCATCCTGCTTTGCCAGGAATGGTCTGTATCTTTCCTCTCTAGGCTTTTAAATATTATCTAAAACACTGGCAGCCGCCATAGTGCCTTTCTTAGGCAAAGCCAAATGGGAAGTACTTCTGACATAGCAAATCAAAACCAAGAAAATCTAAAGGTGTTACTGCTCAATGCTAGGAGTCTAAACAAGAAACTCCACTTCCTACAAGCTCTCTTCATCTAGAGAATGCTGACATCTGTGCAGTCACTGAGACATGGTTTAAAGATGCAGAAAGTACACTGGCAATGCAAGACTATAATGCCTTTCACACATTTAGACCAGCAACTACACAGGCAGGGATGAAAGGTGGAAGTGTCGTGATTTACATTAAAAATAAATATACCTTAAGCAAGGGAGCCCGCAGGATTTTTTGCAGGGGGGTGCAAACCCAGAGCCCCACCCACATAGCTCACCCCGCCCCCTTCCAACACAGCCCCGCCCAAGATCACCCACCCCAAGCCCCGCCCACACCGCCATTCCAGTGTCCCATTACTTGGCTATTTCTCCCCATTTACTGTAGACACTGTTCAAATGTGTGCATACTGTTTTATGCTTTAGTTCTACAATGATTACAGGCAGTTGGATTTAATTTACAACTTTTATTTCAAACATTATAGTTACTAAACCTAAACAAAGCAATAGTCTTACAATGAAAACAGACTTGGCATTAGAGTTTCTCTACTTTTGAAACTCAGTCAATGAAACAGCATTGAAACCCACATTCAAAGAAAATGCATCTGGCCAGTGGCAGGTTATTTACCTTTGAACTGTTTTCTTAGGGTCATGCAAAAGTTATTTGATTTACCTGATTGTATTAATTATAATATATAATTGAATTCTATATCTTGTATTATACAGCAACACTTGTTTTGAGTGTCTCTGCAGTAATCTGAATAATTCCACATTAAAGATATCTGAAACTAATGAAGATGTTGCTAGAAAACTGTATATTTCAGTGTTTCATCTACAAATTCAGTGCCTGCTGTCAAAGAATAAATTGCCTATGTTAAATTAAAAATGGTAAGCTGGTATATTGCAATAGAAAATGGATGACAAGCTGAAAAACAGGTTCATAGTTATTAGGCATCTCATCCAAAGGAGGACATCCTGAGGACTGCAGCATACAAATGTATATGCTGTAGGAATAGAACCTCAAGCCTTTGATGCAAGTATTCTACTTGTGGTGCTACTAACATAGCTTTAAAGCTTTATACCACAATAGAGATACCAATTGCTAAACAAAACAGTTGCACATAGTAAACAGACTTGGCATGAGCAGCAGTGAACTTAGCTTCCCTTAAAACTCACAGTTCCTTGAAAATGCACTTGAAAATTCTACCTGCTAACTCTAGCTTGGGCATTTCACTTTCTCTCTCACAAACATACCACACCCCTCAAGACCTCAACCTTAGTGCAAGAAATCTTGACAAAGCCTAAAATAAATAGGGACAGACTATAAATATGGCTCTCAGAAACTTAGAAAATTGCAAGAGTAGCAGGATTTGTGTTAGTATGCATTTTTCTAAATGACATGACATCTAAAACTGAAATCTCATTTAGCAACTTCAATCCTTTTTAGGAGGAATATGGGGCAAAAATCTGGACAGCTGAGGGGTATGCTACCTCCCTCTTATACACACACCAAATAATTCCGGCCAGACTTGAATTAGTTCTGGGAAGGTTGCACTGAAGATCTGAAGTGGGTGAAATCCTGGTAGCCAGTGATAAACTGATCTGCAGCTCAGCAATGTGGAGCATTAAAGCATTTTTAGCAGAGCATTGTTTCATCACTACCTATTGTGTTTGCACATAAGCTGTAGTTATTTCAAACATTTGCCACACAGACACTGCTATAAGACACTGGTCTCCAATAAAATGTAATGAGCTTTTGAAAATACTGTAATCCTGTCCTTTTATTACAAATACTGTCATATGCATTTCAATACCCAAGGCTTATACATTATGTAGTCATGTAAATATTCTTTGCATGGCTTTCAATGCTGGTAATTCTTTAACAATATGCTTACTAAAGTTGCATCTTACAATCTCCGACAAGCTTACCTGATGTTCATTAAACCATGGCTACTTAAACAGAGCAACAGGGCACTGTGACAGCATGCAGTTCCTGAATAATAAGAAGCATAAATCAACAGTATAAAAATCTGATAGAAAACCAGAACATTTTGCAAAATCAAGGACAGATGGATGGGGTGCAATAAGTATGTCATAATTTGAAATGTCTCTGGCTGACAGTGATGGCTCTGATTTTAAATATTGCTCTTATTAACTTAAACAGAACAGGTAGATCTAACATTAGTACAAATTTTCTGAAGGGTATAAAATATGAAACTCAAATGTCTGCCATTATTTTCTAACTTCAATCTTTAATGACTTGCCACTAATTTGCCAGAAAGCCACAATTTTATGAAAAACAGACCAAAATGTAATGCAAAAATACCTGTCAAAAAGGGACACCTTTTAATATTAACAGTTAACTTGAGCAGCTAACAAAATAAGAGCATCCACATGCATTTCTGAAATAAAGGTAATCTATAACTGATCATTACAGTTATATATAATTGTAAACCCTCCACATTTTCTTCCAAAATTGTCATTTTGGAGGAGGGATTATTAGGAGAGCAACATTTTGAGCCAGAATTGGGGACAATTGAGATGTTTGGATATTCCTAATCTACAAAGTGATTTGCACACCTCTCAACCTCTTAATGCAGGAAATCTGAACAAGGCCAAATATATTGGGGAACATACAAACACTACTAAAACTGCTCTTTATAAACTTAGACAGTCTTGCATTAGCATGCATTTTCTGAAGGTTATGACATCTGAAACTCAATGTCTGTCATTTAATGGCTTCATTCCTAAATGATTTGCTAGAAAATCACAAATTTTATGAGGAACAAACCAAAATAAGCAGCAAATATCTATTCATTCTGCAAAGATATGGACAACTGAGAGGTATAGTTCAACTGGGGCTGTATGAGTTTGCTAAATTATGGTCAAATGGAGCCTCCCCCCAGCCATTCCAATGTCCCATTCCTTGGTTATGTTGCCCCATTTACCATAAACACTAATGTGCATACTGCTTTACTTCTGATGATTTAGGATTTCATTTGAAAGTTTTATTTTGCATTTTACAGCACAAACCCTAATACATATCTATTAAAGCAATACAGTTTCACAATGAAAATAGATTAACATTAAAACTTCTCTGCCCTTTAAACTCACATGCATTGAAACAGCACTGAAAACCACTTTCACAGAAAATACATTTTGCCAATGGCAAATATTAACTCTGGGCTGTCTTCAAAATCATATAACAAACATGCTCTTTGATACACCTTCCTGACTGTATTACATTATATTCCTTGTACAATGCAGTACAGTTGTTAGAGGGCATTTTAAATGTATTGCTTTGAACATTTTTCCAGTAAACAATGAAACAAAAAGCATCCACCAATGACAAAATTGCCCAATTCAGAACATTTCCATCATAAAGTCTACTCAAGTCCACCAGTATCAGTAAAAATACACAATCTCTGAAGTAGTAAAATCCACATTGAAGAAATTTGTAACTAATAAAGAGGTTGCTAACACTTTATATGTCATTGTTTAATCTACAAATAAAGTGCCTGTTACCCTTGAAGAATAACTTGCCTTTGTTGCATGCAATAAAAAATGAAAAGCTAGTAATAGCGCAATAGGGAATGGATAGCAAAACAGTTCCATAGTTACTAGGTATCTTTGCCAAAAGACTGCAGCATCTACAGCATCAGCAATGCATTTACCTACTGTGAGAGTAGAACCCACAGCCTTCAGCATCTAAAGTAAGTACACTATCTGTTGTGCTATTAACAATGCAAGCAGACTAAACATAAGCAGCACTAAACTCTCAGCTCCTTGTAAAATCTACTCGACACTCAGCTGTATCTCTGAACTTTGCAGCACAAGAAATCTGGAAAAAGCCAAAATTTATTGGACAAAAGGCCAAAAACCAGGGACATTTTAAACATTGCTTGTATAATGTTTGAAAGTTGCTAGAATAAAATGCTGCGTTACCACCATACATTTCACTGCCATGTCTTGGGGACTCCGTGAAAACAGAGCAACATACCACTATGCCAAATCAGCTGTTTTGTGAAAGAGGAAGACTGAAACTTAAATAGCTACCATTTAGTGAATTCAGTTCTCACCATAGCACAGCTGTCAACCTCTTGGCACAAAATACCTGAACAAAGCCAATAACGGTGACTACAACCACCAAACATTCAGTGAATTCAGTTCTCACCATAGCTCTCAACCTCTTAGCAAATAACAAAGCCAGTAATGGGAGAACATAGCCCCAAACATATTCAATGAAATCAGTTCTTACCATAGCTCTCAACATTAGCAAAAACTGGATGAAGCCAATAAATACCTGAACAAAGCCAATACTGGGTGAATACAGCCCCAAACATATTCAGTGAATTCAGTTCTTACCATAACTCTCAACCCTAGCACAAAACCTGGATGAAGCCAATAATGGGGGGGGGGGGATACAGTCCCAAACACAGGGATACATTTCAAATATCCATCTTGTACACTTAGAAATTGCTAGAATAAAAGCTTTTGTTACCATGCACTTTCTGAAGAATATGAAGTCTGATATTGAAATGTGTCCATTGTTAACCAGGAAAGTCTGACTCTGAAAAAAAAGCTAATTTTAAGCAGAGGCCCAGGGAGAAACACTCCAGACAGCCAAGAATAAAACTAGAGAACATGTAGCTGTCAGGCAACAAGGACACAAATGCAGAAACCACAGATTTTATGAGGAACAGAAAAGTATGATGCCACTTGGGCCCAAGGTACAGGGTTCAAGCCTTATTCTCTACCCACCACCAGCATTTCACACACACACACACACACACACACACACACACACACTAACCATGTGAAATTATAGCTGCAAATGTGGTAATACATACAATATTTGACTCTTGATGTCCTTTCCATTCTTACACATCCATGTACAGAACTTCCTCAAATGAAATGGAATCTTTTAATGTGCAACATTTACATAGAATACTTTTAATTCAACACATCAAAGCTGTATTAGTGAACATGAATTTGAATGTGACTTCTGTCCTTAAGAATACTAAAGAGTTGAAACACTTTCTGAAACAGACCAAGCAGGAATGAGAAGAAACCACTAAATGCAGCTCTATTTCTAAGAGTGATATCAGATATATACATATTTCTCACCTGTTTTCTGATGCTTTACTGAACGCTATACTGACTAAATAGTATTGACACATTATGCCCACATCTAATTCCATTTATACAGATATTTTCCAGTAGTTCAGGATCTTGTACAAACATTGAAAATAAAACTAATTGCTTGTAGAAACATCTACCAGCATGGCAGCAAATGAAATTTGTAAGGAAGATGTAAGCATGAAGTTGTCTTGCACAGCTATTAGCCATAATATAGTTTATTGAAATTTGGTTTCTTTCCTAGATCTTAACAACAGAATGTGATGTCACATTAAGATGTTTGTCTCCTACTGTACTTTTCATCTAAAACTCTGTGTCCATTTAGTTCAGTAACCCTGAATAGCATAAAGCAGTTATTGGAAAAATAAATGATTTTTGTACTGTGATTTTTATATAAACCAATAGTACACTAGGGTTACCACCTGTCCCACTTTGTGAAAAAATGTAAAATGGCAAATGTCCTGAGATTTTAGAACAAAACTATTTCCTATATTTTTGTAATGGTTGCATAAAAACAGTTATTCTGAATCTGAAAACACTAAATGTGTTATAGAAACAGAGAAAGCATAAAAAAAATGCTATCTAATCTTTTACTTGGGCAAAAAGTGAAGTTCACACACACACACACACACACACACACACACACACAACTCTACCCCAGCCATCTTCCATTCTGGACTGTTAACACACATGGACTTCTTTCTTCTTAAAGACCTTAAGGCTGGTCAAACAAGATGATACACTTGAGCTTGTCCATGTTCAGATCACCATAGACAAAATCCCATAGCACTTCTTTGCAAGCTGCAGGTCCCCCTCCATGACCCAGGAAACCCATAACACATTTTTAACCTTACTGGAAACACTCACCATCCAACCCAAAACCATATTAATGGGTGACTTTAATTATCCCACTATTAACTAGGAATCATATATGACACCAAATATACAGTCACAAAGATTTCTGGATTTTGTAAATACTAACTCCCTGTACTAAATTCTCAGTACTCCAACCAGTGGCACAAACGCACAACCCCTAATGTAATGTCTTCCCTGTTAAGCTCAGACCACAAAACGGACTAATTTGAAGTAAAAATAAAATCTGGAACCACAGTAAACCTTGAAATGTTCAGACTAACTTGCTATTATTAAGAGATAACCTGACAAAATTTCAAGCCCCTGTAAACTCTGAGAACACTGCTGCCTATGCAGAAATGTTCACATAAACCATATAGAAGCATGTTAATAGCTGCACAGAGGCAGCTGTACCAACCAGGAATAAGCACAGAACTAACTCAAAAACCAAGCCACCCTGCTGGAATCAGAACATCAATAGGCTGTATAACAGAAAGAAGAAAATCATGGGAAAAATTAGGGGGTATAGAACTTAGCAGGATAAAAGCACTTTCATCAAACTAAATAAACAACTTAAAAGACAAATAAAGTCTCCCAATGCCAAATTTGAGGTAAAACTGGCCTCCCAGGTTAAGGACAACCACAATGCATTATTTAGCTATCTCTATAACCTCAAGGGCAATGCACAATTATGTGCAGAACTCATTGGTAATGCAGTCATCTATACTGATCCAAAAGATATGGCAAACCTACTGGCAGCCAGATTATGCTCTAACTTTATCCCTCTCTCCCCATCAGCCTCCCTTTTTGGAAATATCATCAAATATAACTCCCGCAACTATCACTAGGGAACAGATCTCTACGGCCAAGAACACTGCATCCGTCTGCCTAGACATTATCCCAGGATGCTTTCTAAATATCATGAAATATGACCTACCAGGCCTTCTGGAATTGTTATTTAATTATAGCCTCCAAACAGGCTTTGTACCTCATGAATGAAGAGCAGCAACAGTCACCCTCTGTACAAATGTGGGCCATCACCCAACCTTGGGAACTGCAGACTCATAAGTCTAATTAGTTTCATATGCAAAGCCATGGAAAGAGTTATTATGGCAATGATTAGGAATGAGATAGGTAACCTCCAGACTCTGTATCCAACCCAATTAGGTTTCATCAAGTGCAGGTCATGCCTATGCAACCTGTGGCCTTCCTTGAGAAGGTCACCAAAGCAATGGATGAGGGCAAAAAGCTTCACACTGCCTACCCTAATCCAGCTAATGCATTTGACACAATACCTCACATAGAAATTGTTGATAAACTCAAAAGGTTAGGTATAAACCCTTATGTCACCTGGTGGATAGCCAGTCAGTTCACAG